>NC_068358.1:23230158-23275288 GCF_020536995.1 Dreissena polymorpha | reverse complement strand
AAAAATGACTACCAGCAGTACCAGTTGCAGGTAGACGCCACGAATGTAAGCCTTGCATGATTGGTCTGTAAAGGTCATGTGCCTGCTGCATGACTTATAATATGATAGGACAGATGCTGCAACGTGACTGATGCTTGACTAATGATTGGAAAAATGTGGTTATGAGACTGCTGCATTACTAATTATTTGCCAGATGTAGTCATGTGACTTAATATATTGCATGACTAATGATTGACCATGTGATAGTGGCTTGGCTTCTGATTTGCTGGTTGTGGTAAGGTGACTGCTGCATAAAAAATGATTGGCTAAGTGTGGTCATGTGACTGTGTTTGCTGCATTACTTATGGTTTGCCATGTGACAGTGATTTGGGTACAGATTGGTTGAATGTAGTAATGCGCTTGCTGTTCTACTTATAATCAAGGTCAGATGATATCACGTGAATACCGCTTGACGGTTATATGTTTCATGACCAAAGCTGTGTTTATGGGATCAGACAGTAGTCGAGATTCGTTTTTTGTATTGTTTAATATCTTGTGCTTTTGTTGATATGGATTGTAAGTCATTTGCTTGATAGGAAACAATGCTGTTGATGATTTTAGTGTATGCATGATGTGTACATTAAATATAATACTAACCTATGCATGATTATCTTGTCATGTTATATTTGTAGTAAAATTTATGACCTTATATGTTTACACTATTCTTATTTCCATCTTGTATTCTGTTCTATGCATCTAATAATGAAGATGTGCAGAACATTTAAGCTCAGTATAAATGTTGTAATTATTATTTTTCAATGTGACTTTGTTCTTCTCTTTCCCTGTGGCCTGGATGACAGTCTTCCATAAATCTTTATACTCTCAGCATAAGGAACTGAATAATTAATAAATGCATGTTGTTTTTCAGAAACTGAATATCACCATGCTCCTAATCATTTTCTGTAGTTTGTTTTGAATGTCTTGTATTTTAGGACATGATATATTGCTCCTTCACAACTTTAACAATTGGGAAGTGTTCTTGTTAAATATAGTTTTGTACGTTTAAATAGTTTTCTTTATGTTTGGGCTGTTATCAATTAACTGGCAATTTGTTTGTGTTTGCTGTTAGATTGTGTGATTTAAAATTTTGCTTTGTATAAGCTATATTTTATTTTTTGTATTATTTTTCTCCCATTGTATGTTAATTGTGTTCTGTTCATATTTGTGACTAATATTGCAGTTACAACAGTTTTTCTGATCCCACTTTGATTTCTTCTTTTGTTAATTAAACTGCTCAGGATGCAGAACAACTAACATCTGTAGTCTAATTTACCTATCATACTAAATTATGCAAATTTGTATTATTATAATAAAACAATTTAAGCTTGACTGTGAATAACATTTAAGTAATTGAAATTATATGTGCTAGTTTGTTGTATTTAATGGCTGACTTAATGGCTGACTTCATTAAAATAAGAACTGTGACATGAATTAATGAGTAATATGCTATATGCATTAAGCAAAACACTAAACCATGACTCTTTTGCGCAGTTCTGTCAGTTGCAACCCTGTCTGGTTAACCTATTACCCCAAAGATATGTATTTTGACGCATTTTGTGTCACTTTAAGGTTAAATTTAATTAAAGACTTTTCGTTTACTATGTTCAAGTTTTAAAGGCTTCATTTCCAACCCTTAGATCTGATGAGAGGCAAACAGCATAAAACCTGAAGAGACTGCGAGTGAATCGCAGGCTGTGTCTGATGTTTATACTGATTGCAAAGCCATTTTCACTTTGCTCTGATGTGGAAAGGGTTAAAGGCACATAAGGTTTGTGGTCTCATAAGGCAAACATTATTACTGCTCATCAGATCATATGGATGCAGAGCGCAAATCTTGTGCTGCACTCTGTGGATATTGTATTTTTAAGATCCATTTTCGCACGATGTGGGTCATGTAAAATAATTACTAACACAACAAGAACACAGTGTGTTGCTGTCAAATAACATTATATAAATTGTAAATAATTGCTTGCATGTACTTTTATATAATAATTATGTCTAAAAATTTTTTTTATCTAATTACATATAAGATATACTTGACTATTACAAAGATATTTTTTTTGATACTAATGATAATTATATGATAATAATGTATTGCTGATAATTTAATGATTTATTTAATTATTAACAATTCATTACTATCCCTATTCAGACCATACAGCTCGCCAACTTAATAATAGACTGGATATTTGTGAACTATATTTGCATAAATTATATGCTTGACCAGTTTTCCATGTTCATACTTTTATTTGTGTGCACATTTTTAAAATAAATGACCAATAACATTTATTTTGGAAGATTTTATGAAATCATTGTGTATCTTAAGTTTTATAACTATACAATACATTTTCTTCCCAAATTCAGTGTTTAATTGTGTTATTCTTCTTTCATTAATGATGCTATGACAGCATCAAGGATGCATGCCATTCACAAAATCTTATATTGTAGATGGATCGATGGATTGTTCTTAAGACACATCTGCTGTCCTTAATTATACAGGTTTTGGTTCGTATAACAACTCATTTTGATTAAAATTAAATTTTACCATTTTTATCATAAAGGCAAGTGTAAGATTGGTGAGCTTTGTTCACCTACTACTGTAATTTGGACACCCAGACTGTTTATGCCTTGCAGCAGAAGATCATGAATCCCCAGCGTCGCCATGACTTTGTGGACACTGCATCTGGTCCGTTCAATGGACTGTTCCAGGGGACTGGGTGAGCACGGCACGGACAAGGAGACCTTGAACCAGCAGCGTCGCCAAGAGTACAATGACAAGCTCGACCAGGTACCCATATGAGACACGTTCTGAGAAAACTGGACTTTATACATGTCCGCACAGGCTATCAGGGACGGCACTTTCTGCTTTTATGGTATTTTTCGTTCAATTAAAATTCTTTATAAACTTATACAGTATATGTCGAAAGTATCGTCTCTGATTAGCCGGTGCAACTGCACAGGCTAATGTGGGATGACTTTTATGCATTAGGCCGAGTTTTCCAGAAAAGGCCTTTAAAATACAGGAGCAGTAATGTTAATTGTAAACCCTTTTTCTTAGCTTGATTGCATGTAAAGCTTAAAGATTATATAGAATAATTAAGTCAATTTTTCGGAGAGAAGCAATACTTGAACCTTTAACCTACTGGTCAAAAGGAAGCCACAATATTCACTGCAACATTGAGACTTCTTACCGAGGCATTACAAGTTATCTCAATTAAATGCTTTTAACAAATTTATATTTATCATTGACATCTGTTGAAACCATCTGTCTTGTAAAACCTGTGTAACCCATGAGTTCTTCATTTTTTTCTGTCATATTTATGTAATGGCTCTTCTGATAATATCTTAACTAATATTTATTAACTTTAGTTACTGATTTTTTTTTGTTTGCTTTAGCTTCCATGTACGTTATTTATTGATCGCAATCAATAAAAAATATTATGTTGAATAAACCAAATACATCTTTTAATGTTCTTGCTTGACATGACTATTTTTCTGGGTGAATTGCTCAAGAATGTAGTACCTGCGTGACTCACGCCTGTTGTGTCTTGAAATAGCGGAAATATTTATTTGCTTTATTTGGTAAAGCGAAAAAACATACTAATGAAAAAAAGACATATGAAATAATTGTTTTTTAGGGTTCAGTTTAATGACTGTAAGATAGGCAGGTGATTATAATATTGAGCAATTGAACCATTTCCATTGTTTTAACGTTCACAAGTCCAACGCTGTTTCTAGATTAAACTCGGACCTCACTGCTAATGTATCACAGCATTCATTTTCCGCACTATTTTTAAAACTCTAAATATTTAGATACCACTGCCACCTACCGTTTTTTTACATTCGTAATTTTTTTAGGGATTTTATCTCAACTGTTGGTAATAAATTGGCGTTTTTTGCAACTTTGTATTTGATTTTCGACAAGTGCCGCAATACAGTGAGGTCCCATGATATTGCACATAAACCTCATTACCTGACACTGGCCATCATGCACTAACAGTGTCTCGCTAAAACTGGTCTTAAGCCATATGCGGCAACCTTCGCTTCAGAGCAGCCTGATAAGGAGCTACCCTGTCTACTCATGAGACTAGGAAACCTTGCATGACTTTATATGGCGGACATGGTCGTTTCTGACAAGACTGGGTTATTGAGCACGCTCGACTGAAGTTATGCTTTCCGCATATGGCATAAGACCCATTTTTGCATGACACAGCTCATATAAAAAAATATGATCTTTACAAAGGTATAGGAATATAGTTTCATCAATGAAGGAGTATCCATTTTAAAACACATTTGTTATATCATGGAATATTTTTATTATATGCTGAACAAATTCAATTATAAACTGGAATGTAGGACCAAGTCAAGTTAATATTTACGCAGATTTTAGGCTTGTCAGATGAATGTGTAACAGCTATAGCTTTTTAAAACAGCTGCCTTCTGGAAAAACTGTGCTGAATGAATTGGCATCCCAGATTAGCCTGTGCAGTATGCATAGGCTAATTATGGATGACACTTTCTGCATTTCTGGGATTTTTTGTTCAAAGGATGTCTCTTAAATGAGGTCTTAAACAATAGACTATTCCTGGATCACACTTAACCCTTTGCATGCTGGGAAATTTGTCGTCTGCTAAAATGTTGTCTGCTGAATTTCTAAAATTAGCATTTTCTTGGATTTTTTTTCAAAGAATACTATAAGAGTAGCAAACAGTTTGGATCCTGATGAGAAACCACATTCTGTGGTGTCTCATCTGGATCCAAACTGTTTGCAAAGGCCTTCAAAATTCGGTTCCAGCACTGAAAGAGTAAATGCAAAATGATTCAGCTTAATATTCCCAGAGGAGTATTAGAGCAGTACCAGTTTCCAAGGCTTGTACCCCTTTCTTGTGTGCGCTAGAGCCCTTGAGAGCAGTACCAGTTTCCAAGGCTTGTACCCCCTTTCTTGTGTGCGCTAGAGCCCTTGAGAGCAGTACCAGTTTCCAAGGCTTGTACCCCTTTCTTGTGTGCGCTAGAGCCCTTGAGAGCAGTACCAGTTTCCAAGGCTTGTACCCCTTTCTTGTGTGCGCTAGAGCCCTTGAGAGCAGTACCGGTTTCCAAGGCTTGTACCCCTTTCTTGTGTGCGCTAGAGCCCTTGAGAGCAGTACCAGTTTCCAAGGCTTGTACCCCTTCTTGTGTGCGCTAGAGCCCTTGAGAGCAGTACCAGTTTCCAAGGCTTGTACCCCTTTCTTGTGTGCGCTAGAGCCCTTGAGAGCAGTACCAGTTTCCAAGGCTTGTACCCCTTTCTTGTGTGCGCTAGAGCCCTAGCTTGTGTGAATTTCTTGCAGCAATTTGGCAAGGACAAGCCTTCTGGACGGCCCAACTGGGTCAAGGAGCCCCTACCAAATGTAAGTCAGCTAGCTCCCTCACTGCATGTACATACCAGCATGTTGTGCTTGTGTGACCTGCCTTGCATGAGCAGTCATGAGCAATCTTAACTAAGCAAGACAGCTTCTTAAAAAACAATGAAATCTGTGTTAAAATAAATTTACAAGCCAGGCAAAACTGTGTCAAAGGATAATTTCTAAACCAAGCAGAACTTCTTAAATGTTTTTAGCTCACCTTAGCACAAAGTGCTCAATGTGAGATATTGTGTCTGGTATGCTGTTACATGTTTTTGATGTAGGATGTCAACTTTCAGCTGATTAATACTATACAGGCCACAATCTTTATGAAAAGAATGCTCTGTCAGAGCGTTTATCTGGAAAATATCTTGGCTAAATTTGAATCTGGGTCGCATACATTAAAATATAAGGTCACCTGTTAAAATCTGTAAACTTATAAACAATTTAGAGGCCACATTTATTCCAAAAACTGTATTATCAAAATGTTTATTTTGACAATATCTATAGTTTAAGTTTGAATCTGGATCATGGAGTCCAACACCTAGGTCATCAGGTCAAATCTTAGTAGCAAGATCATGGAGTCATGGACACCTAGGTCATCAGGTCAAATCTTAGTACAAATGTAACAAGTTTTGTTACCTCTCAAGAGTCCAACCCCTAGGTCATCAGGTCAAATCTTAGTAACAAGTCTTGTTACCTCTACATTTATGACTCAAACTTGATGCAACTTTGTCATAATGTTTATTAAGTAATAAACTTCTCCTTACTTCAAGGGTCAGGGTCAAGGTCACAATAATATTAGAGTATGAAAGTCATATTTGGCCATTAAACTATAGGGGCCATTTACAGATTTAACGTTTTGTTAGATTGACAAAATAAAAAAAAGTTGTTTCAGATTCGCAAATTTTCGTTTTAGTTATGATATTTTTAAGGAAATAGTAATACTGACCATTTACCATGCTCTTAAATATCTATTATATGCATCTTTTGACTATTTGAAAACCTGAAAATTATAAAGCGTCCTGCGACGCGAAAGATTGAATAATTTGGAAAGTTCTGTTGTTGTCCTTATATTTTGGGAAACTACAAAGATTGCTTATACAGGTAAAAAATACATCCGCTCTTATAAGCATGAGCATGGATGGTCGAGTGGTCTAGACGGGAGACTTTTTACTCAAGGACTCAAGGGGTCAGTGGTTCGAGCCCTGTTGAGGGTTACTTTGTTTCATTTTTTTAAATTGTATTTTTGTTTTTTTTACTGGAGATTTTTAGGTCAAATGTTTAAATTTATCAATATAAAGCATATAATGACAAGCTTCAATACATGCCAAAATCTGTTAAACGGCCCCTTTAACAGCTCATGCTTGATGTACCATAATTACTCAGACACTTAAAAATAATGGTTTTTTTGTTGTCCGAAAATTTAGGTCTGAAAAATATTCCAAAATAACCGCTGTCCGAAAATTTAGAGACAAAATTAAGGTGTCCAAAAATTATAATTATATTGACATAAAACCAATAAATCAATGTACAATAATTGTATTGTGATTTACTTTTAATTTTTTGCTTTGAAATAAATACATCTTCACAACTTCGCTTACTCTTGCCTGAAATGATATAGAACAAAAAAGTAAAAAACATAAAACATTCTGCTTCCTTAATAAGACAAAACTGTTTCAAATGCTGTTGGGTGAATCCATTGTTTTCTGCTGGCATACATGGTTATTTACCCAATTATGCAAATGTAAAGGTCTATTTCCATGAGGAATGCATCTGCCAGGTTTAATAACCTTAATCGAGTTGTAAAAATCCATGCTCGAAGTGTCACAAAATAAGCCAAAACAGGGCCGAATTCTGTAGAATAGTGCTGTTGAATATACAAAATTTAGAGACATTTATTACGGACGAAAACTCATATGTGTGAAAATGAAGAGTAACGAAAATTTTAGTTTTGCTAAAAAAGATGGTGTCCGAAAACTTGAGTAAATTTTACAGTAAGCTTAGTTTTGAGACGAAGGTGGAATAAGTGAGCATCATATACATAGATCATTAAGGTCTATCCTATTGTTCTCCTACTAAGTTTGTATGGAAAGTCTTCAATAACTGGTTCCCATAAACTCAGGAGAGCACTTAAGGGCCATGATGGCTGTCTTGTTTTAAAAACCAGTCACAAGTTGTCAAAACAATTTAAAAACAACAAATGATGGGGATATTAAACTTAGTAGTATAATTAAAGTAACATTGCAAGGCACAGTGTTGTAACATACCGTTAGGTGTTACATACAAATGAATTTATAAAATACCAGATAACTATGATTTTATGTGTACAATCTGAATTGCATGACTAATCATAACTTTTGAGTATGTTGCTAATATAATAACTTGGCTTTACTATGCTTTGCCTATTAGTTCTTATGTAAGTATCTCCAACTTAACAGCTCCTTACAAAGTGTCTACACTTCAATCAGTGCCTAACTTGAAAAAGCGTTTAAACTTGAATTTAGCATTTTGATTCATGAATTTTTATAAAATGGATTACATTGACTCAAAAATCAATGTTAACAGCTTTGAAATACTCGTTTTATGATTCAGTGCATTTATTCTTATTGGTATAAAACATGACCATTATTTAAGAGAAACTACATTTTTACTAGAAGGCATTTCTGGTTGTTGTCAAGAACTTGAATTGTCATGAAAGTGATGCTTTTAAGTCAGTTTTGTGATAATTATTTGTCTAATCCACTGCCTTTCTTGGAAATAATCCCATTGTATGTGTTTGTCTAACTCATAATCCTATTGTCTTAACTATCTATAGTGTTTTTACCTTTATGCTTTTTTTTGGTTAAATGTGTGATTATATTTAATCTCTGCATTATGCAATGTTAAAAGAACCTACCAAAAATGATGACTATGTCTTTGAGTAGATGTTGTTGCACATGTAGCATCCATATGCTTACCTCAAAGGTCAGCGATTTTTTCCTTCTTTATAAAGTACCAGTAAAGGGCACTTTCCCAATTACGAAAAAACTACAAATTTCCCAATTGCTGGCCAAAAAATTCCCAATTTAAGGTAAAAATTTTTTTGTCTATTTTTTGAAAAATGCAACATTTTGTTAGTTTCCCTGTGCAGCTCTATGGTTTTAACCTAGATAAATATAATATTGACAGCTTGAAAATACTTAGTTATCAATTTTAAAGTATTTGGGAGCATAAAATCAAATACACCAATTTCCCAATTTGAGGGTTTCACGACTTGATTTTTCCCAATTTGAGGGTTTTCACGACTCAATTTTTCCCAATTGGACCGGTACAGCTACTTTTCCCAATTGGACAAAAAAAATCGCTGAAGGTCAAGGTCACACTTAGAGGTCAACTGTCAAGTTGGCCTTCTAACAGCTTGTCCACACTGTAATTTCATTATTCATCATGCAATACTAAGATTACTTGATACAAATGTCCACCACGAAAAGATGATGTGTAGCATGTAACATGAAACTCCCTACTTCTGACGTCAAGGTCAAACTTAAAGATCAAAAGTTCAATTTAGCCGTAGATCTTCTTGTTCGGACTTGAAGAAGGTGTGTCATTACTTGGGCAAAGGTTGAGGTTATACTAAAGGTCAAAGATCAATTACGTGTATGCTGCAGCTTGTTAATTAATTACACCAATTATTGACAATGGGCTCAACATGTTGCAAGCAGACATCTAGCATTAGATTTGTGATGAATCATGATAATGGTATTGAAACCTTAATTGAGAAAAAATATTTATTGGCATGTTATGTTAATGTTTTGCGCGCAGCTATAAGTATAGGTTCAGAGCTGTGATTATAAATTTTGCAAGACTAAGTATTTGTTTGGCTAGCAGCAATCATGATTGGTTCAGAGGTTTCAAAGGAATCTGGATAATATTTTGCTTCTCAGTTATCATGATCTAGGTAAGATATTTCAGTACTATGAGCGTGCTTCAGAACGTGGATCGTGGTCGTTCCCCTCAGCGTGTGCCCCCGCCCACAGACCAGTACTCCAAGCTGCTTGAGGAGAAGAGACGTGAGGAGGCCAGCAGAAGGTAACAGTTTTAAACAGGGTTTGGGGTTTTCTGCTACAACAATATTGGTGTCTTTTTGTTTTCCAAATTATTTAAATAGTTCCCTACCCTTGTATCCTCTATTGTTATGAATGCATTTTAATCTCTGACATGATTCATTCATTCTTTTCTCTGAATAAACAGAAATACTGATTTTTGGTGACATGATGTACGTGTAGATAAAATATATTACCTGGCTGTTTAGAAATCTTCTATTATGGCCTTCAAATGGTCCTCTTGTGTAGTCATCATACAGATTGCAGTTCCACACTGTTTCAGATCTAGTCTGTTGAATGGTGTTTCAGGTCTAGAAAGTTGAAAACAGTTTCATAACCAATCTAGCTGTTTGTTTGTGTTTCAGACGCTATGATGACCCAGAGTTCCAGGGAAGGCTTCCCAATAGCAGAGAGGTGAAAAAACACTTGCAATTATTCCAATACTCTAAAATGATAACAATGGATTCAAATAAAATTGTGTCTTAGCTACAACTTCATATATGCAGTGCAAAACAAAATGACTTAGAGTTCTTGAACTACAAGTATATAAGGTGGCAACATGTGACAGGAATTCCACCTAGACACATTAAAATTGGGTATTTGGGACATCTTAAGAATTGTTCATCATAGTTTTATTTCAACCCCACTAGTCGGTCTGCACTATACTATTTTGCTCCATATTGTACGATCAGATGAATGTATTTAAGACTTTTCATGCAATGTTAATGTTTGAAAAAAAAACAGTTATAGATATCATGAATAGCAACAGTTCCTGATAATGGTGTCACTGCTGAACACCACCATCAGGCACTACCATTTTGATTATTAGAATATACATGTATATATGCTAAAATAAGTTGAGGCATCTTTGCAAGATTTTTATGCTCCCCCAAAAAGAACATATAGTCGCCGCTTCGTTTGTCTGTCCGTCCGTGTGTCCGTCCGTGCACAATTTTTGTCCGGGCTATTTCTCAGCAACTAATGACCGGAATTCATTGAAACTTTATGGGAAGCTTCACTACCAAGAGATGTGCATATTATCAGCGGGTTCTGGTCGGATGATTTTTCACAGAGTTATGGCCCTTTGAAATTTTCCATTAACTGTACATATAGTGCAATTATTGTCAGTGCTATTTCTCAGCAACTAATGACGGGAATTCAATGAAACTTTATGGGAAGCTTCACTACCAAGAGGAGATGTGCATATTATTAGCGGGTGTCGGATGATTTTTCACAAGAGTAATGGCCCTTTGAAATTTTCCATTAACTGTACATATAGTGCAATTCTTGTCCGGGCTATTTCTCAGCAACTAATGACCGGAATTCAATGAAACTTTATGGGAAGCTTCACTACCAAGAGGAGATGTGCATATTATCAGCGGGTTCTTGTCGGATGATTTTTCACAGAGTTATGGCCCTTTGAAATTTTATATAAAAAAATTATTGTCCCCCCAACTACAGTGCCCTCACGACGTTTCCTTTTATCTGAATGTATAGTGCAATATTGTGACAAAAAAACTTTTGGGGAGCATCACCCGTCTCCGACGGTTTCTTGTTTAAAATAATTATTAAAATATCATCAGGTCATAATCATTAAATTAAATCTTTGTTTGAACGCTTATTTTCAATTTGTTTAGACAATAAAAAATTGGTAGTGAAATGACCATTTTGACATAACTGAAATACTGTATAGTATGGCTGTAATCCAAATAGACAAACAAAATCAAAACCACTTAAGTGGTTAAATCTTATTACCTTACTCTATTCTGCTTGATAAAGCAGGACCAGAAAAGAATTTAACTCCCTATGTTACCGTTAGTGCAAAGTTGTCACTTAATGATACAAATTAAAGGGGCCTTTTCACAGATTTTGGCATTTTTTAACTTATTTATTAAATGCTTTATATTGATAAATGTAAACATTGGATCGTAAAAGCTCCAGTAAAAAATCAAGAATAAAATTAAAAAAGGAAAAGAACATTGCCCGGAGCAGGTTTCGAACCAGTGACCCCTGGAGTTTTGCCAGAGTCCTGAAGTAAAAACGCTATAGCCTACTGAGCTATTCCGCCGAGTACACATTCTTAACGTATTTTATACATTATATAAACAATCTTCGTAGTTGCACAAAATTTAACGACAAAAACAGAACTCTCCAAATTATTCAATCGTTACGCGTTGCAACGCTTTATAATTTTTAGGTTTTAAAATCGTCAAAAGATGCATATAATGGCTATATTAGAGCATGGTAATTGTTCAGTATTACTGTTTCCTCACAAATATCATAACTAAAACGAAAATTTGCGAATCTGAAACAACTTTTTTCAATTTTGTCAATTTACCAAAGCGTGAAAAGATCCCTTTAATTGCAATATTAGCTTTATTGATAAAAAATGATTTCAGTCGGAATTATTTTATTGTGTATGTTTAACAACTGTAATTGCTATCTTAAATTAAAGAAAAATCTTTCTTAGTGCTTACTAGGGTGTATGTTTTCATCAAACATGTGTCCATGTCTTCTTTTTCAGCGTTATGGATACTAGTGAGTGTCAAGGGCAGACAATATGCCGTGGTGATTCCCAATTAAAATAAATCTTCAATATTGCCTAATATATGCTGAACATCTGGTGCAGAAAACTGAGTGCTTGAAACATTAACAACAGTGCTTTAATAATTTTACTGTATAATGTGATGATTGAAGAACACTGTGTTTAAAATACATATTTTTACAAACATGTGCTACCTGTTGTTTTGTCTTGGTTTTTATTTGTGCTATTAACTCTCAGTGCTGGAACCGAATTTTGAAGACCTTTACAAACAGTTTGGATCCAGATGAGACGCCACAGAACATGGCGTCTCATCAAGATCCAAACTGTTTGCTATTCTGATAGTATTCTCTGAAAAAAATCAAAGATAATGCTAATTTTAGAAATTCAGCAGACAACATTTTAGCAGACAACAAATTTCCCAGCATGCAAAGGGTTAAAGATGTGTCTTTGTGATCGTATGCAAAATGTGTACATAAAAATGCATTTCAACATCACCTCCATACTGTCCTATATAAGGGCACAGTTTGTAACGCTATCAATGATAATCATTTTTCCATTGTCAGTTAGAGTTTTGTGTTTGTTCAAGTATTTGGTTTTGTTAGTGTCTTGTTAGCTTAAAATTTTATTGACAATTATTTGTGTACGCTTCAATACTTTTTAATAAAGAGTGCCAAATTAAATGCTTTTTTTTTAAATTTCAATGTAAGCTGAATAGTTGATTTTTGTTAATGTGTTAAAAGATATTGTCAGTTTTATTGATTTTATGATTTGGCAAAAACATTTATCAACTGATGTTCATGTAATATTCATTCCACGTTTTGACAATGCCTTATAATGTTTCGCTGAATAGGAAAACACAGTTTATGTACAGGTTTTTATTAAAGCCCCAATCTAATGACAAAATGTTTGGCATTTAAAAGTTATCAGTTCTTTCAAAAGTAAATAAATGTCATATTTGTTACACATAAAACTAAAAAACGTTTTTTTTTAAATGCATTTAATTATGTTTATGCTTGAAAGCGCTCGGTTTTAATATAATATATTTTGTCAAGGCTTGCTATGAACTGAACTATATTTACAAGATTTATTGATTTACTGCAGTGGAGTTATCCTGTTAGCTCAAGTACAGGAATTGCAGGATTAATAAAAATAACTATCACATACTTTCAATATTACTGATTTCGATTCCATATTTTGTTTAATTTCTCAGTAAGATGTCCATTAGATACAATCTTTGCGAAGTTTTTGTTTAATGTTTGCAGACTGGGGCTTTACTTGATACAACTGGTTGACGGTTGAATAAATGCATGTTCACAGCCACCATTTCTACCTTATTACCATGTACCATAGTAAATTGTATATAGCATACAAAACTGTAATGATTTCTTTATGATTTGCTGTCTGTTCTTTTAAATTGATTTTTTTTCTGTGATACTTAAAAACCGTCCATTATATGTGATATCTGATTATTTATATTTAATGTATAGCTTTTAATGTATTAAAATATATATGTAGCTCACATGTGTAAATGAGATATTGTTAGTTTTTAATTTCTGCAATTTATTCTTAAATACTGCTACTTAAGTTAATGCTCTGTATCCACTATGTGTATGTTTTGTTTTTGTTTGTCATTAGTTGTAGCAAGAGTTTCTGGAATAAGTTAGTATAGATATTTGTATGTTAATTCATAAATTTAAAAACATGTTTTTTACAGAATGTAGTGCTATTTAGCTAGTATAATGGTTGCCATGTCTAATGTGTTTGTGTATTATCACCTGAATGTCAATAAAAGAATACATACATCAATAATTCTGAAATTGTTCTGGTTTCTTCTTCAGGAGTTTTATTTGACATGTTCTATAATTTCAGTTGATATGTTTAATATAAATGAAATAAGTTAATGTTTTTAAATAAACAATTTTCAACTACCAAAAACACTATTGAATTACAATTGTGTTTTGTTCAAAATGAACATTCCACTTGTTCAATGGCTAACTAAGCATGTCATATATGGACTACCTAATTAAACTTGTGTTACTATTTATTGATTCTATATTATATGTTAGTATTAAAATTGACTACTTTAAATATTTCTTGCCAATGTATCCCCATTTCAACAGCCTAAAAGCATTCGCATATACTGTAGAAAATAGAATGGTAATGCATCAAAATTGTTTTTTTTTTCATGGTTTTCCAAATAGAGATCCTCATTAAAGAAGAAAGATTGCTTTAGTAAGAGTTATAAAAAATATCTGTATGCACTTTTGTCTGGAATGTATACTAAATTTTGTGTTTAACAAGTAATAATGAAAAAAACATATCCGTTGGCAATGTGAAATATATCATTGACCAAGGCAACATTTAAGCAGCTTTATTGCTCGTTTTGTTTTTAAGATTCCACAGTTTCATGTTCATTATTTGTGGAAACTTCTCAAGGGAAAAAACTTTGACCTTCATTTTCAGCAGAAAAAAGACCCTTCTGTACGTAAACAAATCAGTTTTAAGTGGCTTGCTATATGTATGCAAGTGTTTACTTTTATAAAGTTCTGGTACAAGTTTAGCGTACTATACCTCTTTAATTTACTACTTATATTCAATGGGAACATCATGTCAGTTTTCTGGGTCATTATGTTTAGTTTCTGACAGAAACTATTAATTATACAATCAATACTGAAGAATTGTTAGAAAGCTCTCGTTTTGTCCACAGGCAAAGTTTAACTTAAAACAATTTTGATACCAAATAGTATAATTTATTGACAAGTATGTAAGTATTTCTTAAGAAATAATACCACTTCCACTATATTTGGTCCGAGACATGTGCACTGACAAAACCACAGATAAATCAGAAAAATCAAACTAGTCACAGACTGCAAAATCTGTGTGCTGAAACTGAAAGCAAAAGTGAGAAAAACAAAAATTCAAAGTGAAAATGCAAGTCAATAAAGTTAAAGATTGATTTTTGCCTGCAAATCAAAAAAAAAAAAGAATTGGATAGACGTTACAGCACTGGTAGAAAAGTACATAAGCCTTGTTCTATAAGAACTGGCCTAAATTCATGTGCGTAAAGTATTGTCCCAGATTAGCCGGTGCAGTCTGCACATGCTTATCAGGGACGACTAAACAGGATGTTTGTTTAGAAGAGACTTCCTTTAGATGAAAAACTCCATAAAAATGGAACACATAGGCTAATGATGCTTTACGCCCATTTATTAAGCCCAGTTTTCATAGAAAAAAACTTATGATAAACAATGTACTGCAGTAGAAACAAATGTACTAAACACTTGAGCACCTTGGTCTTCCAGGAGTCGGCCGATACGACTGTGCAATCAATATTGGTCTATACCCCCTCTCCACTGCATCGAAGTACACAGAGGGATTCATACCTACATGCCATACAGCACTGTTTAAGCTTTGATTGGTCGGGGAGCTAGTGCATGTGTTGTACCCAGCTTCACTCTCAATATCGTTATCATTATCCAAACACGCTCTTGAAAGATTGCCTTCACTGTTTTCATTCAGAACAATGGTGCTTACGCTCTTTAATGAAGATAGACATGAGTAACGATGACTGATGTCACTGCGATCAATCGGCATGGTCACCTCTCTATCGAAGTCGCTAACGATGATCATTGGGTAGTTACCAATATGTGTAAGCAACTCTGGGGCCATGTTTTTCAACACTGCTTGGGTCCTCTGGAGGGCTAGCATGTTCTTGTACTGCGCAGACTGAAACCGTTCACGCTTGACGAACTCCGAATACTGATATTTGAGGTTGACCTCCTCGTCATCATTCCTCATGACTTGATCAGCAGGAGGACAATACTGCTGGCGTAGAAGAGGATAACAACCACTATATAGAGAAACGCCTGTATGTCCACCTTCTCGTGTTGCCGGGTTGATGAGCTGTTGCTGTAATACCAACAGTTGCTATTACAATCCTCGATGCTGACGTTGACAGCCACTGGAATTGGGGTTGTTGGATATACCAAACTCTTTGTAAATTTGGACGTTTGTAAGCGCATCCTTCAAAAGTGATATAAACCTTGTGCATTATTTTATTCATTAGTGCGTGTCATGGTGTGTTCATTCATTTAAAGCTTGCATTAAGGTTTTCTTTAATAAAAATGTGTAAATATAAATTTAATGTATTTAAACATTTTTAATATAAGTAATGAAAATAATTGATTAAAAAGGAATCTTATTCAATGCGATTTTTTTTTTAATTTTGCAAGCATAAATTCAAAAGCTTAACAAAAAAAGTAAGTAATTGACAAAATTATTATTACAGATAATATAACTAATTCAGTATCAGTATTGAAATGAACTTGCAACATAATTAAATAAGAATATAAAATAAAACACATAAATAATTAAAAAAAAATAAGATCAAGTTATTGCTATTGTAAGAATAACTGCTAATATATATATTTAAAATTACCTTATGCTGCTCTCAATCCATGTATTTATGGTCTTATAATGTTCTCAGACTCTTATAACTGTATTTCTTCAGTACATGCTTGATCTCATTAAAAATGCATACACTCATTACAGTCACATGCCTCCAAACGGCAAAACATCCTGTACGTCATAGTGAGAAAATGTATAGATTCCTAAACAATAATTAGTTTTAAATTGCAAGCGAAAGATAAATAAAAAAAGTTGCACAATGCAAATGCTGGTTGCTTTAAGCATTTATTTTAAAGTCAATTCCAAACTGCATACATGCAGAGGTTTTATTTCTGTGTTGAGTACCAGAGTAAGAACTTGAGACAAAAATGGTCAATTAGTGTTATGCTGCTGATAAGTTTATCTTATCTTTAAATAGCTTTGAAGTGTATAATTTTATTTGAGATGTTTTCTTACAACACAGCCTTTTGAATCTAGAACAATATCCAATAGCAGAAGACAAGTTATTGACATGATTGAAAATTATTTTTTTGTTACTCCCTATTAAATGAAGTCAATTTAGTAACGTTATATCATATGGATACAGTGATTCAGGAAGCTATGTAATGAGGGGAGATGCAAGAAGGTTATATGAACAGAACAAATGAAGGAGTCTGTACTGATTTCCAATATCAATAGAATTCAGAAATGAATCATAATTTGTTAAGAGGAAAGGAGAAAAGTTTGGAAATAATTAAATACTATAAAAGAATAGAAGTAACAATGATGGAAGAAGGGGAAAGATCAATTATTTCATGTGGTAAGTATATATAAAGAAGAAAATTGCATATGGAAGGAGGGAGGGTAGTATTTCTATTTTGGAGGAAGGAAGGCCATACACTATGAAGGAGGAAAGGAATTAGGCCCTCATTGTATTTGAAAGGAGGAAATTGAATTTGAAAAGAGAAAAGAGGATAATTGTAATTAGAAAGATTTAAGGAATTATATTAACTTGGAAGGAGTTAAGTAAGGAATTGTAATGGTTATGAGGGAATGAACGGTTTGCATATGGAAACAAGAAAGAAATGATTAATTTTGAGCAGAGAAGAAAGGAATTGCATTCAAATAAGGGATGGACGTTACGCATGTGGAAAAAGAGATGAATAATATTCAAATGGAGAGAAGCAATGAACTATACTAGGCATACTATATTTTGAAAGAGGCTAACATATATTTTAAATTGTGTGAGTAAAAAAAATTATACATACTGAAGAAGCAAATGGAGAAATGTGTAAGGGATTAATGAATCTTGGACTAATAACACTGAGTTAAGAGTACAACCCCATCAACCTTTTCCCTGATTAGCAAATTCAAAGACGCAATACTCATTGTGGTGAATAACCTTAATCTTACTTGAGTTGCCTCCCTTATGTCTAAATATTTCATGCAATCTGGATCTGCAGACGATTTATTTCATACAGCCTATCTTACGGAGGAGTCCGGAGATAGCCGACATGTCACGATTGTATTTCATGTACCCATTAACTTGCTAAGCGCACAGAACGAAGCATTTTTTGTCCACAAGGTTAATATTCGTAAATGTCTTGAAAATAAATATTGTCAATATGAAATGCTATTTTTATCCCCACGCTTTTTGAAAAGCGTGGGGATAATTGTGGTTATCTCCGCCGTCTATTGTGGTTATCTCCGCCGTCTGTCTGTCCGTCCGTCCGGGCCACTATCTCCTCCTACACTATAAGCACTAGAACCTTGAAATTTACACACATGGTAGCTACGAGCATATGTGCGACACTGCACTTTTTGGAATTTTGATCTGACCCCTGGGTCAAAGTTATGGGGGTTGGGTGGGCAGGGTCAGAGATTTTCACTATTTTTATGCCCCCGGTATGGTGCATTGGCCATAACATTTACAATATTGAAGATATTAACTTGATATTTGGCATGCATGTGTATCTCATGGAGCTGCACATTTTGAGTGGTGAAAGGTCAAGGTCATCCTTCAAGGTCAAAGGTAAAAAAAACAAATCCAAGGGAAGTAATAAGCTTGAATGGGAGATAAGTAATGAACCTCCCAAATATTTTTTTTAAATAAATCAAAACGACGCAGGAGCGGGCATTGTGTTTCTAACAAACACATCTCTTGTTTTATGTTCCAATGGGAAGTTATAAGCTTTAATAAAGGGAGGTAAGTAATGAACCTGCCAAATGATAATTTTTTTCAATAAATCAAAGCGGCACAGAAGGGGACATTGTGTTTCTGACAAACATATCTCTTGTTTTATGTTATTTTACATTAATTTCTTCATTTCTACACTGATTCATTTCCAATTGATACTGAACATCTCTTATGACAATACGGTTCATCTCATCTAAGCATGACCCCATTACCAACCCTGGGGTGTCCCCTGGGTCAAACATGCGGCGTGGGGATACGCGTCGGTATCTGCCGCTCCATTTCTAGTTGTATATTGTCCCTGGCGAGAGGGTAAATGCAGCTTCAATCCTGTCCGAAATCGCCATGTTTTAAGTTTGAAATTAGCATGTCTTTCCGTAGTATCTGCACTGTTGATGAATACATATGAGTTTTGGAAGTAAACAAATACAAAAACACGCATGTGTTACATGTCAATCTATAGTTGTGTATATTCATGGACATAAAAATGAAATGCATTTAAATTGACATTGTTTTAACAAAATACTGGCCAGACTTGGCTCCCTGTAGTAATATGTATGACTTACAATGGATCTCATAATATCGGCCCTTCTGATTGGTTGCTAAGATTTGTTACTATGCGCACGTGCTTGATCTAAACTATAGTATCTTAATGGAAAAATGAAACTCTTGCTGATGTTGTTCTTAAAATATTTTTACATTTTATTCAAAAATATGCGACATATAAAACATTTGATAAAACTACTATTAATCCGTAAATAAATGAACGCGATTGGGTGTTACGTAATTTTAAAATCATAGTATCACCCTGGAATAAACATGACCTACTTTCCAATGAACATCTGAAATCATGAAAGTGCTTGTCGTTATAGTCATGGATAACCATCAAATAAATTACAACTTATAAAAATTGAAAAAAAAATCACTCTCAAGCACTTCTTGATGGTTTTCCGTTAAAGTCATGATACTGTGAGTAGGACCCATACTATGAGAATAAGTGATACACTTGGCATGCCAGTCTACACATGTTGTACCTCGTAATTGCAGAGCAGTTTAGTGCATTAATTTGTGACGTGCAGTATTAAGCATATGCTGGATAGGTCCTTGACATGACAAAACAAGGGGATGCAAATAATTGTGTATATCACATAAATTATACAAGATAAGTATTGATGCAAAGCATCAGAGGGCGTCGGGAATTTCAGTGTAAAAGGCACTCAATGAAGTTACATGGAACAATTTTTTCTACTGTAAATATTAATATATTGGCCAATTATTTTAAACATAATAGAAAAAGATACTGGTGTAACCATTATCTCTGATTGTGTGTTATAACTCCCAAATAACCATTATCTATGATCTTGTGTTATAAATCCCAAATAACCATTATCTATGATTTTGTGTTGTAACCCCCAAATATTTCATAGTTCATTTTATTTACATTGGTTTCCTTTTTTAACTGGCATCCGTGTGCAGGTTTCATTAATGGAACAGAAATGTGTATGTTTTAAAAAATCTGCTTCATCTTGTAAGCGTAATTTCATATTTTTCTCAACTTCAAGGGGAGATGATTCTGAACGTATTCTTACGTTGCTCATTTACGATAGGGGTTGAGTACTCATTGATATGAAAACACTGTAAAAGTTTTAATGTGTTTACAAACCCCCACCCTCTCACACATATATTTCATGGGCAAAATAAAAACAAAAAATGGTTACAATAAAACAGCATATTTATTTAAACTAAAATGTCTACATCAAAACAAAAAGTTAACATAGAACACAAATAAAATAATTTGATTCTACTGGGGCTCGAACCTTGGGCCTCTCACATGTGAAGCAAGCGTGTAACCACTACACTACGGAACCGCTTGAAAAATCACCTTCTAACTAAGATATTAATAAGCTATTAATAGTCGGTTTAAATGTAAACCCGGAAGTTTAAACGCTGGATAGTGAGCGGGGTGAAAGGTCCATACCAAAGGGTCCATACCACTGGCAAGATACGGGTCAGGCCTGCGGCCTTCTATATGTGGTTCTTAATAAAAAACCTGTAGGAGGACTTGATAGTTATGAGACTGGGGTGCTGTGATGGTGCTCCTCATTGATAAGCGGCTGCTTCCTTTATCAAGACTCATTATTACAATTAACAAGCAAATTCGTTGAATTGATATTCCCGGCCAATATGCTTCTTGACACAAAAGGGTTATATTTGACACTGAAAAAAGCTTTTTTTCAAGATACAAAGGCCCATAACTCTGTAATTAACAGATGGTGTACAATGTCATTTGGTGTGCATCATCCTCTTATCCATATATATACTCATACCAAGTTTCAATGAAATCCGCCAAAGCACTTCCAAGATATGGCTCCAGACACAAAAGTGCCCATAGTAAAAAGCATTTTTTCAAGATACAAAGGGCCATAACTCTGTTTTTAACAGATTTTATACAATGCCATTTGGCGTGCATCATCCTCTTATGCATATATATACTCGTACCAAGTTTCAATGAAATCCGCCAACGCACTTCCAAGATATGGCTCCGGACACAAAAGTGCCTGTAGTAAAAGCATTTTTTCAAGATACAAAGGGCCATTACTCTGTTTTTAACAGATGGTATACAATGCGATTTGGCGTGCATCATCCTCTTATGCATATATATATATACTCATACCAAGTTTCAATGAAATCCGCCAAAGCACTTCCAAGAAATGGTTCCGGATACAAAAGTGCCTATAGTAAAAAGCATTTTTTCAATATACAAAGAGCCATCACTCTGTATTTAACAGATTTTATACAATGCCATTTGGCGTGCATCATCCTCTTATGCATATATATACTCATACCAAGTTTCAATGAAATCCGCCAAAGCACTTCCAAGATATGGCTCCGGACACAAAAGTGCCTATAGTAAAAAGCATATTTTCAAGATACAAAGGGCCATAACTCTGTTTTTAACAGATGGTGTACAATGCCATTTGGCGTGCATCATCCTCTTATGCATATATATATACTCGTACGAAGTTTCAATGAAATCCGCCAAATCACTTCCAAGATATGGCTCCTGACACAAAAGTGCCGGACAAACGGACAACGCCAAAACAATATCCCTCCGCCTCTGGCGGGGAATAATAATGTGTCACCCTTCGCGCTCTAACGCCCCTTTATTAGTAACAAGATGGTGGCTAGGATAGTGGAACAAAGAAGGTTTTAATGTGTTTACGACCCCCCCCCCCCACCATCTCACACATATATTTCATGAGCATAATAAAACAAAAAATGGTTACAATAAAACAGCATATTTATTCAAACTAAAATAAACACATCAAAACAAAAAGTAAACATAGAACACAAATAAAATAATTTGATTCTACTGGGGCCCGAACCTTGGACCTCTCAGATGTGAAGCGAGCGTGTAACCACTTCACTACCGAACCGCTTGAAAAATCAACTTCTAACTAAGATATTAAGGTAGTGGGAGCCTAATGGGTACTTTTCCAGGAACACTCTTTGTTATTATTTCCACATAGTAAATTGTTTATCACAACTAATTGCAAAATTTTAAAACTTTTTACCAGCAGGTTAACTTTTTATACTTGGTTGAATACACATACTCCTTGACTCGGATGGGCGTTTTCTATGGATTTATCCTATATCCAAAATATATAGTTTTTAGCTCTACTGGCCAAAGGCCAGAAGAGCTTATGGGATGGCGTGGTTTCCGTCCGTCCGTGCGTTAGACTTTACTTGTTTACGCGATTAAGTCCACAGTTTTCATCTGATTCTTTTCAAACTTGTTCAGTGTCTTTATATTAATGAGGACTCGAACCCTATTGAAAATGGGTTACATCAGAGTAAAAAGTCCAGAATTATCTCCCCTTGAATTTGAGAAAATATTGAATAAGGCTTGTTTACGCAATAAAGTCCACAGTTTTCATCCAATTATTTCCCAACTACATGTAGCACAGTGTCTTTATCTGAATGATGAGTCGAACCCTATTGAAAATGAGCAATATTGAAGTTATAAGTCCAGAATTATCTCCCCTTGAATTTGAGAAAAAAAGGAAAATTCTTTTTTTTTATGTGATAAACTCCATAATTTTCATCCAATTCTTGGTAAACTTGCCCAGTCCCTTGACATATTGCTTTCATATTTTGCAAACTTCTTTACCAACATGACCCCAATCTATAAACAAGAGCAGACAACTGTTTCAAGCATTTTGTAGGAATTATGGCCCTTTTTCCATTTACAATATGCATACATTACTTTAGTTACATTGCCATAACTTCTTTATTTATGATCAGATTTTAATAATACTTTGACAAAACAACACTTACCTGAATACCACAATGGATTCCACCCAAACAATACCCCACGACCGAAATAAATGACCACACCCCACATTATACCCCCTCTCAAACCCCCCCCCCACCTACCCCACCCCCAAATAAATTTTTTTTTTTCCTTTTTTTTATTTTTGAAAGATCATATAATAAACTATTCAATATAAACAATTGCCACACGATGGCTTACGTTATTCTGTCAAGCACTCGAATAGTCGAGCGTGCTGTCCTCTGACAGCTCTTGCTTAAAAAGAGCAATATCGAAGCAATAAGTCCAGAATGACTTCCCCTTGAATATGAGAAAATTTTGAAATCCCGCTTGTTTACGCAATTAATTCCACAGTTTTCATCCAATTATTTCCAAATTTGCACAGTATCTTTTTATCAATGAGGACCCTATTGAATATGAGAAGTATCGGAGAAATAAGTACACAGTTTCCATCTTATTCTTTCCAAACTTGCACAGTGTTTATAGCAGTAGAGCGATTCAGGCCCTCATGGGCCTCTTGTTTGTAATGGGATATAAACATATATTTTGACAATTAACTTAATAAACGTACTCGACTGGATTTTGTTAGTAGATACAGAATGAAAAAAGCGTCATTAAAAGTGAATTGTGCCTTTGATGTCCAATAATATATGCACTCATCTGGATAAAATGGCAAAAACGACAACAAATGGTTCAGTGACAAGAAACTTTAATTACGTTTTATGTCACTTGTAGTGTGATGAAATGCATATATTGTACATATTTATTTAACACAACATATTTTCTACACACTGAATTAATTTCAGAAAGTTTTACCGTTCCTATCTCAAAAATTTTTACTTTGAGTATGCCTACCCCAATTCATTTTCACGCAATGAATTAAAGTATAAATTTGTATATCACTTCTTTTTGGGGGTTTTCTAGTTGCTTATTAAAAGCTACAGTTATAAACCATGACATGTGAAGAAATTAAGCTAACTTTGAATTAATATTGATATAATAATACATTAATAATACAATCTTAAGGTCACCTAAAGTCAAAAGGCAACATATGAATACAGGCGCAGTTCACCACAAAATGTCAAAGTTGTCCAAATATTACCTAGCATAAAAATGTATAAGTTATCATTTTTCTTTAAACATGTAGCACAATAATATACAACTTATATTTTAATAAAAACAGAGACTGATTTTTAACATTTTCCGGTATTACTCACAAAGTAGGTCTCCTCTAAATGGTCAAAACGTTTGTAGTGAACTAATAAGTTTCTTTCTGCTAGTAAAAAAGTTGTTTAAAATAGAATTAAAATTGAATTTTCTTTCGGCTATTTTTACCATATGTCACCGCTCTGAGGCAATCGCACATTCTCGGCCCTTTCCGTTAAACATCGGATAAGTACGATTAGGATAATCTGCGAGGGGTACCGAATGCGCTCTGAGGCTACACATCGAGTTAGTTGCAAAAATGTAAACATTTCTTCCAATTATGAAACGGGTTTATCTTCCATAATTCTTAGCAACGTTGTACCTAAGCTGTGTTATTAGCAGTTTTTATGCAAGAGTAACTGAAATCCGGTAACAAATTAACCAGTTCATATGCATAATAATTGGATTTGTCACCTTTATAGAGCCTTTAAGATTTCTATTTGCAATAAGCGTTATGTTTAGAGTGGTTAGGAAGTTATTTACCTTCACCGGCCTGCCCAAACTGACTTTCATTGCGAAAAGAGACTTGAAAATGATAAGAACATGAAAACGAAATAAGGCCGTAGTTAACTTCCTGTGCTGAATTGTTTTATGAGGTTATCTATCCCATTGCTGACTTGTTTAGGCCTGATTATGCTAAATTTACCTACTTCACTTACATTACATGTTACATTGGTTTTAAGTGTCCAATAAATACACAATTTGCCATGTGAACTGGTCACACCTTTTGTTTGACGATAATCATAACGTTTACAAATTTGATGGATCTGTTGCCATGGTTACCATAGAAACAACGATAAAAAGCAGGTTTTTTTTGGGTTTAAATCCTCTTTATAACACTTTACATGGTCAGTTTCAAACTGATTTCTAACAGGACATCTATATATACATCCACATATCGTTCGTAATTTTGTTAAGTTCGGATATTGATAATAGTTATTAATACATATTAAAGATATTTCATAATATAGAAGACATAGCGAACAGATTCTACACCAAAAAAAGGCCTGATAATGCTAAATTAACCTACTTCACTTGCATTACATGTTATATTGGTTTTAACTGTCCAATTAATACACAATTTGCCATGTGAACTGGTCACACATTTTGTTTGACAATAATCATACCGTATACACACTGATCGATCTGTTGCCATGGTTACCATAGAAACAACGATAAAAAACAGGTTTTTGTGTTTAAACTATCTTTATAACACTTCACATGGTCAGTTTCAATCTAATTTCTAACAGGACATCTATACATACATCCACATATCATTAGTACTTTCGTTAAGTTCGAATTTTGATAATACAACAGATTCTACACCAAAAAAAAGGCCTGATAATGCTAAATTGACCTACATCACTTGCATTACATGTTACATTGGTTTTAAGTGTCCAATTAATACACAATTTGCCATGTGAACTGGTCGCACATTTTGTTTGAAAATAATCATACCAAATACACATTTGATCGATCTGTTGCCATGGTTACCATAGAAACAACGATAAAAAAACAGGTTGTTTGTGTTTAAATCATCTTTTTAACACTTCACATGGTTAGTCTCAAACTGATTTCTAACAGGACATCTATATATACATCCACATATCATTCCTAATTTTGTTAAGTTTGGATATTGATAATACATATTAAAAAAATTTCATAATATAGAAGACATAGTGAACAGATTCTACACCAAAAATGTACAAAGAACAATATACAAACAGTAACTTTATAACTTAACTTTCTTTTCTAAAATTAACCATGGTCTGTACTTCAAATGCAGTTTTAAAGCCTTTATTCAAATTTGAGCATATCAAAAATGTTATGAAAAACACAATTAGTTATTCCCATATCAAACGGAACATTTCAATTTTTACATATACATTAAAATGTGGATTTTATAATACATTTTAGTAGAAACTTAAGTTTTTTTTACAAAAATATAAACTTACATTTCATAAAACACTGTTAAATTTAACAATATTACAAATAATCTTGCAAAATTAAATAATATCATAAAACTGTGATAGTGTAATAGCACATTGTTATTACTAATTGAATTTAATTCCCGTTATCAAATCATAATAAGTGGGTGTTTATATATATATATATTATATATATGTTATATAAATATATGCATATAAATATATATATATGTTGCTTTCTGAGAAAACTGGGCTTAATGCATGTGCTTAAAGTGTCATCCCAGATCAGCGTGTTCACTCCGCACAGGCTAATCAGGGACGACACTTTCCGCCTAGAACTGATTTTCGGTAAGGAGGGACTTTCTTGAAACTAAAAATACCATTAAAATGGAAAGTGTCGTCCCTGATTAGCCTGTGCACAGGCTAATCTGGAATGACACTTTACACACATGCATTAAGCCCAGTTTTCTCAGAACACGATCATGTATATGATAATTATATATATATTTATATGCATATATTTATATAAAATCTAATTTCAAGCAACAAGGCTGAATACATTATAAAATGAAGTCTGAAGGGGCAGCCTGGTTATACTTACCTGCTATTATATCAACATAATTTCATTTGCTATTGCATTATGAAAGGACAACAAATAATTAATCATGAAAAATAAAACATACAATTGTAATGGCAACATTTTACTTCGCACACACACTTTGGGAGCTTTGTAATAATCTATAATATTACTAACATTTGGCTTTTTTTAAAGTTTAATAGCACTTGTTTGTGCAGTAAAAATGTATCCATGTTTCAAATCAACACATCTACTAAAAACTACAATTTAAAAGTATGACGATTATAGTACTACTTCAATGATATAATTTGCATAAGACTCATTTATAGTTAATAGTATTATTTGCAATACAAATACAAATCATGACAATTCAATACATTAACTGTTGGTACATTAATTTATAAAATATACTTTTCAAGGTTTATTCACAGATAGGGAGATGCTTTGATGCATCAGTGAGCTACTCTTCAGCTTGTAACCTTTTATAGGCCAGTATGTAATTCTGCATGGTGTGGTAAAGCTCGAAACAAGGGACTATACGCAGTGACACATCACACTGTCGACATTTAAATGCAGTTTCGTGACCTGGTCTTCGTTTTTTGGGAAGGCCCTGACTGGCAAGCATCTGTGCAGCTGCAGGATTGCACACAACACATTGCAGAGACTTTGACTTTCCTTCATTGGGGATCTTGGAAGGGAAATGTCTGACTGTTAGTCTTTCCAGAAACTGTGTCTTAGGACGTCCTGGTACAGGGGTGACCAAAGCGTCAAGGGGATGAGACTCAATAAGTTGTGATACAAGTTTTTTACGGAAAGACAAATGTGACATTGGGTGGATAGAGTTATGCTTGTATGCTATGTAAGAATTAAGAACAGTGAGACTCAAAACATGAAAGAAAACCTTTTTCCACTATTTCATTGTTCTAATGTTTGACCTGGAATTTGCAACCATCTGCATCAATCTCAATAATGAACTTAATGCATGTCTTTACTTCATCTGTATATATTATTATTGTTTACTTTTTTAGCCTTTTACTATTAAAAATGCCTGCCAAGTTTGGACAGACACTGCTATCTGCCTTCGCCTTCAATGCCGTCAGGCAGATCTACTTAGAATAACACTACTTTGCCTTATTTTCCTGTTTGGATATCTTGCAGAGTTTAAGTAAAATCAAGTATTCAGCTGAAAACACAAAAAATGCAAATAATATTATGCTTTCTTTCCTGGAAAAATGTTGTTGTGATAGACCCTGTGCGAAAAACACCAGGGAATCTGTATTTAAGTGACCTTAATATTATGCGTAAACCTAAGTGTGCATTTGTAGGCGGTGTCGAAATGGGTCTTTAGCTCTGCCTGAACTGTCGTCCAATTGGTTTACAAGGCCGGCTGAAGTGACAAGCCATCAAAAACTGTACAGCATGACTGATTCGGAGACGGCCCTCAACACTCGCCCAGTCGTGTCGAGAGGATCGGTGTCTTTGCAGGTTAGTATGCCGTTATTTTCAATTAAATCTATTGTAAAATGATTTTTTTTTTATCCTGACACACTTATGTCACCAAAATTAGGAAAATAGCGTGTTTTACATTTACTGCAGCTCTTAAACCACATTTTGTGGCGATAACTTTGCCAGTGTGCCAGACAATGTGATTCCGGCGTGGTGAATTATTCATTTGCAGCAAATAAAGCAACAAATACTATTGAAAGCTTACTTTAATTGTAGGCGGTGTCGAAATGGGTCTTTAGCTCTGCCTGAACTGTCGTCCAATTTGTTTACAAGTCCAGCTGAATTGACGGGCCATCAAAAACTGTACAGCATGACTGATTCGGAGGCGGCCCTCAACACTCGCTCAGTCGTGTCGAGAGGATCGGTGTCTTTGCAGGTTAGTACGCCGTTATTTTCAATTAAATCTATTGTAAAATTATTTTTTTGGGATATCCTGGCACACTTATGTCACCAAAATTAAGAAAATTGAGTGTTTTACATTTACTGCAGCTCTTAAACCACATTTTGTGGCGATAACTTTGCCAGTGTGCCAGACAATGTGATGCCGGCATGGTGAATTATTCATTTTCAGCAAATAAAGCAACAAAATGCTATTGAAAGCTTACTCTAATTGTATCTAACTTACATTAGTTGGCGCCGTAATGGGTAAATGTGCACAAAAAACCTTTTTGTTTTCTCAGATTACACGGAATTGAGCACCTGGGCCAGATTGACACTTTCCGGAGCCTGTCTGAGACGGAACGCGAGCCGAGGCATCATAGGTCCAGGTGTGACAAAAGACTTAAAGCTCATGTCTGAGGATGACTTTTTTTAAGTCAGGAAGTCAAGTGTGTTGTTTTTTCATGCAAGCAAGACCTTTTGTTGGGTCAAATGACATAAGAAGTGCTGCTTGTAAATGGATTTTACCTAAAATGTGCCAAAATAAAAAAAAGTTTGTTCGAATCCGGTTCAAAACCTGCTTTGATGCACAAATATTGCCATTGATGATTTTTTTCACTTATTAATAGTTATGCAAGAGGTTACAAAAATCATTAACCGGTTAACCCTTTCATGTAACCGGTTATTAACCGGTTCACCGAAACGTCTTTAATAGTTAAAATGATTTAGAGTTCGTAAAAAATGTCATACCGCTCCAACCGTTCTGTAGAAACAAAAGTAATTTCAAATTTGAAATCGCTTGCGTTGATAACATGCCACTTTCGTAAAAAAATGTACTATACAAATTATTTTCATAATTTTGTAAATGTATGCTATATATTTTATTTATTTTTCCTGCGTAAATGCATAGGAGTAAAAAATTAAAGCACTACACATTGTTATTTTTAACGTGATATTAACTTATTTTTGGTTGGGCCACTTATATTACGTTCGCGTCGTATCGCTCACAAAAATGGGGTGTTCCTTTGTTCATTCTGTTATAATTTTTGAAACTCAAATTGGCATAATATAGAAATGTTTTTCCCTTCTAATGCGACGTAAAGTGGGTTATATGTGTTTAACGAATCCGCACATCTTCTTATTCGATAATTGCATATTTTGTTGTTTGCATTTTAGCGTTTGTAGCCGAAGTTGTATCGTTTGATTTCCATTATACAATATAAAAAAATTGCGTAACGTAAAGGACGCAAATGCAAATTAAATTAATTTTTAACGAAATGTAAGTTGAATAAATAATATAAGCAGTACATTTATTTAATAGCGAAGTAACTAAGTATTATGATCTCAAATACTGATAGTTAAGTATGTTTGTAAACGTACTATAGCGCGCAAATTTTACGCAATACTAAATTTAACGGGTTTATTTTTTAGATATTTTTAATTGATGTTTAATTATTTAATTAGTTAAGAATTTGCTTTCTTAAGTAAAACTTGCATCGGACGGTAATGGTCGAATCGTTGTACGTACATTATCATAATGATATTAAAATTTGATAAACAAAAACAACGTTAACTCTAAAAGATTGTAACTACGAATGCAATTCTTCATAAAATTGTTAGTTATAAAATGGTATTTTCGCGAGCAGTGTTGGGTATTGGTTAACAAAACATCAAAAATAGCCGTCCAATATCTTAACTGTTTTTCATCGCGAGTTCAATAAACGTGTCAATTACATCTTCGCTAATAGCTCCCACTAACCGCAGTTCGCTAGTTAAATTTTAGCGAGTCGAAAGACCAACAGTGTCAGTTTTCAAAACGTACCCCCCATTTGTTATCACAAAGGTATTAATTAATTGATTTATTACTTTGATTGTTGACACGTTATTTATTACCGGCAATGGCGCGGCATGTTGTTCTTACTAGTCGCCAGCGCAAGTTGGCAGTATGTCACGCGAAAAAAGTAAACTCGTACGAATTATTCCATGAAAAAAAAACATAATCAAAATAATTTTTTCCAGGTTAACCTTTTCTGGAAAATGTAACCGGTTAACTGGTCGTTTCGGTAGGTTAACCGGTTAACCTCTTGCATTCCTACTTATTAAGTCATATGTTACATCAGCTTTGCCTATAAGAATCGAAAGTGATGCCTTGTATGGAGTCTAAGTGCTGCATGTATGAGATAACCAAGTTTGGCTTTTCTACCTTAATTCTTGGCACAAAACGCTGTTACGCATGGCGCTTTCAACGGCAACTTTTATGAATAAATCTGTGTTTCATTGTACCGGAACTTTGTGATCTTTCTCAAAACAGATTACACCTGTGGGAAAAGTGCCTTTAATTCAAATTTGAAGGGGTTGGGTTCTCTTAAAGCACATCTGACCAAGTTAGTCGTCTGCCAGAATTTTGACAATTGACCATCAAAATTTCTCTGTATTGCAAAACATAACTGCCAGATGTCATTTGACCTAAATTAGGGCTGTTTGCAATTGGGCTCTTGCACTTGGGGTCATAAGGGGGGTAAATATTGGAAAATCACACCGAAACCTGTTTTGGAGACATATTCTAAGACTAATTAAACACTCTGTATTGTTTTTCAGTGACATTTTGACATTAATTTGCATCAATCTCAATAATGAACTAAATGCATGTCTTTACTTCATCTGTATATATATTTATTGTTTACTTTTTTAGCCTTTTACTGTTAAAAATGCCTGCCAAGTTTGAACAGACACTGCTATCTACCTTCGCCTTCAATGCCGTCAGGCAGATCTACTCAGAATAACACTACTTTGTCTTATTTTTCCTGTTTGGATATCTTGCAGAGTTTAAGTAAAATCAAGTATTAAGCTGAAAACACAAAAATGCTAATAATATTATGCTTTCTTTCCTGGAAGAATGTTGTTGTGATAGACCCTGTGGAAAACACCAGGGAATCTGAATTTAAGTGACCTCAATATTATGCGTAAACCTAAGTGTGCATTTGTAGGCGGTGTCGAAATGGGTCTTTAGCTCTGCCTGAACTGTCGTCCAATTGGTTTACAAGTCCGGTAGAATTGACAGGCCATCAAAAACTGTACAGCATGACTGATTCGGAGGCGGCCCTCAACACTCGCCCAGTGGTGTCGAGAGGATCCGTGTCTTTGCAGGTTGGTACGCCGTTATTTTCAATTAAATCTATTGTAAAATGATTTTTTTTATATCGTGGCACACTTTTGTCACCAAAATTTCGAAAATTGGGTGTTTTACATTTACTGCAGCTCTTAAACCATATTTTATGGCGATAACTTTGCCAGTGTCCCAGACAATGTGATGCCGGCGTGATGAATTATTCATTTGCAGCAATTAAAGCAACAAATACTATTGAAAGCTTACTCTAATTGTATCTAACTTACATTAGTTGGCGCCGTAATGGGTAAATGTGCACAAAAACCCTTTTTGTTTTCACAGATTACATGGAATTGAGCACCTGGGCCAGACTGACACTTTCCGGAGCCTTCAGAGACGGAACTCGAGCCGAGGAATCATAGGTCCAGGTGTGACAAAAGACTTAAAGCTCATGTCTGACCATGACTATTTTTAGTCAGGAAGTCAAGTGTGTTGTTTTTTCATGCAAGCAAGCCCTTTTGTTGGGTCTAATGACATTAGAAATGCTGCTTCTACATGGATTTTACCTAAAATGTGCCAAATTAAAAAAAAAAGTTTGTTCGAATTTGGTTTAAAACCTGCTTTGATGCACAAATATTGCCATTGATGATTTTTTTTCACTTATTAAGTCATATGTTACATCAGCTTTGCCTATTAGAATCGAAAGTGATGCCATGTATGGAGTCTAAGTGCTGCATGTATGATATAACCAAGTTTGGCTTTTTTACCTGAATTCTTGACGCGAAACACTGTTACGCATGGCGCTTTCAACGGCAACTTTTATGATTAAATCTGTGTGTCATTGTACCGTAACTTTGTGATCTTCCTCAAAACAGATTACACCTGTGGGAAAAGTGCCTTTAATTCAAATTTGAAGAGGAAGGGTTCTGTTAAAGCACATTCGACCAAGTTAGTCGTCTGCCAGAATTTTGACAATTGACCATCAAAAACTCTCTGTATTGCAAAACATAACTGCCAGATGTCATTTGACCCAAATTAGGGCTGTTTGTAATTGGGCTGTTGCACTTGGGGTCATAATGGGGAAATGCTGGAAAATCACACCAAAACCTGTTCCGGAGACATATTCTTAGACTACTTAAGCAATCTGTGTTGTTTTTCAGTGACATTTGACATAAATTTGCATCAATCTCAATAATGAACTTAATGCATGTCTTTACTTCATCTGTATATATTATTATTGTTTACTTTTTGAGCCTTTAAATAATGTTAAAAATGCCTGCCAAGTTTGGACCGACACTGCTATCTGCCTTTGCCTTCAACCCTGTCAGGCAGATCTACTCAGAATAACACTACTTTGCCGTATTTTTCCTGTTTGGATATCTTGCCGAGTTTAAGTTAAATCAAGTATTCAGCTGAAAACACAAAAATGATAATAATATTATGCTTTCTTTCCTGGAGGAATGTTGTTGTGATAGACCCTGTGTGAAAAACACCAGGGAATCTGTATTTAAGTGACCTCAATATTATGCGTAAACCTAAGTGTGCATTTGTAGGCGGTGTCGAAATGGGTCTTTAGCTCTGCCTGAACTGTCGTCCAATTGGTTTACAAGTCTGGCTGAATTGACAGGCCATCAAAAACTGCACAGCATGACTGATTCGGAGGCGGCCCTCAGCACTCGCCCAGTCGTGTCGAGAGGATCGGTGTCTTTGCAGGTTAGTACGCTGTTATTTTCAATTAAATCTATTGTAAAATGATTTTTTTTTATATCCTGGCACACTTTTGTCACCAAAATTTCGAAAATTGGGTGTTTTACATTTACTGCAGCTCTTAAACCACATTTTGTGGCGATAACTTTGCTAGTGTGCCAGACAAAGTGATGCCGGCGTGATGAATTATTCATTTGCAGCAAATAAAGCAACAAATACTATTGAAAGCTTACTCTAATTGTATCTAACTTACATTAGTTGACGCCGTAATGGGTAAATGTGCACAAAACCCTTTTTGTTTTCTAAGATTACACGGAATTGAGCACCTGGGCCAAACTGACACTTTCCGGAGCCTGTCCGAGACGGAACTCGAGCCGAGGAATCATAGATCCAGGTGTGACAAAAGACTTAAAGTTCATGTCTGACGATGACTGTTTTTTAGCCAGGAAGTCAAGTGTGTTGTTTTTTCATGCAATCAAGCCCCTTTTGTTGGGTCAAATGTCATTAGAAATGCTGCTTCTACATGGATTTTACCTAAAATGTGTCAAAATGTTTAAAGAAAGTTTGTTCGAATCCGGTTCAAAAACTGCTTTGATGCACAAATATTGCCATTGATGATTTTTTTTCACTTATTAAGTCATATGTAACATCAGCTTTGCCTATTAGAATCGAAAGTGATGCCTTGTATGGAGTCTAAGTGCTGCATGTATGATATTACCAAGTTTGGCTTTTCTACCTTAATTCTTGACGCGAAACGCTGTTACGCACGGCACTTTCAACGGCAACTTTTATGAATAAATCTGTGTGTCATTGTACCGGAACTTTGTGATCTTTCTCAAAACAGATTACACCTGTGGGAAAAGTGCCTTTAATTCAAATTTGAAGGGGTTGGGTTCTCTTAAAGCACATCCGACCAAGTTAGTCGTCTGCCAGAATTTTGACAATTGACCATCAAAAACGCTCTGTATTGCAAAACATAACTGCCAGATGTCATTTGACCCAAATTAGGGCTGTTTGCAATTGGGCTGCTGCACTTGTGGTCATAAGGGGGGTAAATGCTGGAAAATCACACCAAAACCTGTTCCGGAGACATATTCTAAGACTACATAAACACTCTGTATTGTTTTTCAGTGACATTTTGACATCAATTTGCATCAATCTCAATAATGAACTTAATGCATGTCTTTACTTCATCTGTATTTATTATTTTTGTTTACTTTTTGAGCCTTTTACTGTTAAAAATGCCTGCCAGTTTGGACCGACACTGCTATCTGCCTTCGCCTTCAACCCCGTCAGGCAGATCTACTCAGAATAACACTACTTTACCTTATTTTTCCTGTTTGGATATCTTGCAGAGTTTAAGTAAAATCAAGTATTAAGCTGAAAACACAAAAATGATAATAATATACGCACAAGTGATTAAAAACCACGCATCTAAACTGATAATTATGCTTTCTTTCCTGGAAGAATGTTGGTGTGATAGACCCTGTGTGAAAAACACCAGGGAATCTGTATTTAAGTGACCTCAATACTATGCCTAAACCTAAGTGTGCATTTGTAGGCGGTGTTGAAATGGGTCTTAAGCTCTGCCTGAACTGTCGTCCAATTGGTTTTACAAGTCCGGCTGAATTGACAGGCCATCAAAAACTGTACAGCATGACTGATTCAGAGGCGCCCTCAGCACTCGCCCAGTCGTGTCGAGAGGATCGGTGTCTTTGCAGGTTAGTACGCTGTTATTTTCAATTAAATCTATTGTAAAATGATTTTTATGCCCCCCTTCGAAGAATAAGTTGGCGCCGTAATGGGTAAATGTGCACAAAAAACTTTTTGTTTTCTCAGATTACACGGAATTGAGCACCTGCGCCAGACTGACACTTTCCAGAGCCTGTCCGAGACGGAACTCGAGCCGAGGAATCATAGGTCAAGGTGTGACAAAAGACTTAAAGCTCATGTCTGCCAATGACTTTTTTTTAGTCAGGAAGTCAAGTGTGTTGTTTTTTCATGCAATCAAGCCCTTTGGTTGGGTCAAATGTCATTAGAAATGCTGCTTCTACATGGATTTTACCTAAAATGTGCCAAAATGTTTAGGTCCAGGTGTGACAAAAGACTTAAAGCTCATGTCTGCGGATGACTTTTTTTTAGTCAGGAAGTCAAGTGTGTTGTTTTTTCATGCAAGCAAGCCCTTTTGTTGGGTCAAATGACATAAGAAATGCTGTTTCAACATGGATTTAACCTAAAATGTGCCAAATTAAAAAAAAAAGTTTGTTCGAATCCGGTTCAAATCCTGCTTTGATGCACAAATATTGCCATTGATGATTTTTTTTTTCACTTATTAAGTCATATGTTAAATCAGCTTTGCCTATAAGAATCGAAAGTGATGCCATGTATGGAGTCTAAGTGCTGCATTTATGAGATAACCAAGTTTGGCTTTTCTACCTTAATTCTTGACGCGAAACGCTGTTACGCATGGCGCTTTCAACAGCAACCATTATGAATAAATCTGTGTGCCATTGTACCGGAACTTTGTGATCTTTCTCAAAACAGATTACACCTGTGGGAAAAGTGCCTTTAATTCAAATTTGAAGGGGTTGGGTTTTCTTAAAGGGGCCTTTTCACAGATTTTGGCATATTTTGAAGTTTGTCATTAAATGCTTTATATTGATAGATGTAAACATTGGATCTTAGAAGCTCCAGTAAAAAATTCAAGAATAAAATTCAAAAAAGGAAAAAAAAGTAGCCGGTACCAGGGCTCGAACCAGTGACCCCCGGAGTCCTGGATTAAGTCTGAAGTAAAAACGCATTAGCCCTCTCGGCTATTCCGTCAGGTATACACAGTTTAAGTATCTTATACCTTATAAAGCAATCTTCGTAGTTTCATAAATTTAAACGACAACAACAGAACTCTCCAAATTATTCAATCGTTTCGCGTTGCAAGGCTTTATAATTTTTAGGTTTTCAAATCGTCAAAAGATACATATAATGGCTAAATTGGACTATGGTAAATGTTCAGTAATACTGTTTCCTCACAATTATCATAACTAAAACGAAAATTTGCGAATCTGAAAAAACTTTTTTCAATTTTGTCAATTTACCAAACCGTGAAAAGATCCCTTTAAAGGTCACATAACCCCAAACCGGAACTCCTGTTTTTAGGGTAACATGCAGTCAGTTTGATACTTAGCACACATTGTTTAGCGCATGTTGCCTAGGATTTGTACAATACATTGCAAATGGTAAGTTTTGGTATCAACTTAAAGGTATATTTGTAAGCAATAAGAAAATAAGCCATTTTTGTGCTCTACTTTTTGTGTTGATGGTTCCCGGCTTTGAAAGTAGGTCATACTATTTGAGCCCAAACTGGTTGTCTGCACAGCTGTCAAAACCGGTTTGCCTATTCTTAGGTAAATATTTTGAGTTAGCGCGTATAGAATTTAATGACATGCATTTTTTTTCAAAAGATTATGCATTTATCTTTCCAATGATATATGATGATATAGTGGGTATGCGCTTGATCATGGTAAAAATTGATATCGAACTTCATCTATTTTATATGTAATATAGAAGGAAATTAATTGCGCATGCGTAACCTGAAATGGGCTATTCCTTTGCAAACTCACATGTAAAGGCTGCTCGCATGCAGGTCTATATTGAAAATACATAAAGTAATACTGGCCATGTGTGCGATTACAACGAAAGACCAATTATGAATTCAAATAGGGATTATTTAAAGAATACTTTTCAAAGAAGGTAAGAATTGTTGGGTTTTATTGTTAAAAACTCATAGAGGTTAAAACAGACACATAAGAACGGGATAATGAAAATGAACGCTTTAGTAACAGTTAATATGTGTTCGTTCGTCGCTCTAACATATAGTGATTTTTGCCTCTTTCTGTTGACGTACGTGTGTTGTTGACCACAGCCCGATGCAATCATATTTACATCTGTGCCGTTGGTACAATCGACAACGAAATGAATTCCTAACATCATTAAAAAAGACTCTGAGCGTTCTTTACTTTGTGTCTTTGCGGTCAAACAAAGCGTTTATCACTGCCGTCACAACACGTGACAACGTGGCAGCAAATACCCCAAAAGTTTTCTCTCCGAATTTTAAAAAGTGTCTACAAACGTTAAACAACGGTTTAATAACTACGTGTATACCTAATAGCTTTGTATTCAAATCCTTTAATGTGAATGTTATAATACTCAAAATGTTTTATACAGTGGCAATTTAATTCGGGCACATTTATATACAGACTGTATTTCATTCATTGCTTCAGTAGTTTGTTCGTTCGTTTGTTCTTGCTTTCGTTCGAACGTTCCCGTAAATTATCGCTCGGAATGCTTAATACAGTTACATAATGACGTTCTCTGTGAAACAATGATTATGTGCATATGTTAACGATTTATATGTACGCCATGTTTATATGTATGTCAAAACTAAAAATATTACATTTATACACTTTTAAAATCCGTCATATATACTAACATTTCAAGAAGGTATTACCGATTCACAAGGGAACGACGTACACTGAAGCTTCTATTCACAGACTGGTAATAAAACCTTCGCCCAGGCAAATAAAGTATCATAGTTATGTTTTAAAACACGTAACACATAAACATGACCTAGATACAGGCAGGGTTTTAAACGTGTGAGCATGTCAAGATATGTTGACATATTTTAATGGAAGATATGTTAATAATATTGTGTACAGGTTAAAACCAACAAAACAAAAATTGCAATAGTTTTATTTTCAACCATTCACGTGTAATAAACTATCCAGCAAAAGACGTCAATAAGCATACACTTTCAGTCTTTAACCTTCATAATTTTGCCTTGATCTTACATGACAAACAATGTTATTTACACATGTAGATGTTAGGTGAAATAGTTAAATTCGAATTCAAAATGACAAGGAGATTTCAGATGTTCGTGCTTCATAAAAGATTGTGTTTCCAAACGTGTGTCATGTTCGCTAAATGTAAATAGGAATGCTTAAGAATGATATAAAATAAAATAATCAGTACAACACGTTACTTTTGTTAATTTTGTTTTCCTTTTTTTATATATATATATATTTTTATTTTTTTTAAGATTGATATGATCTAAAATTGCCTTGATCTTACGTGACAAACAATGTTATTTACACATGTAGATGTTAGGTGAAATAGTTAAGTACGAATTCAAAATGACAAATAAATGTAAATAGGAATGCTTAAGAATGATATAAAATAAAATAATCAGTAAAACACGTTACTTTTGTTAATTTTTTTTCCTTTTTTTATATATATATATATTTCTTTTTTTATGATTGATATGATCTAAAATTGCCTTGATCTTACATGACAAACAATGTTATTTACACATGTAGATGTTAGGTGAAATAGTTAAGTACGAATTCAAAATGACAAATAAATGTAAATAGGAATGCTTAAGAATGATATAAAATAAAATAATCAGTAAAACACGTTACTTTTGTTTATTTCATTTTTTTCCTTTTTTTATATATTTTTTTTTATTGATATGATCTAAAATAAGAAAACTTTCTGGTGTTCGCAAATTTCAGAGGCATAAAAGACCACTTCATTTAAATTTATGAATTCCAAATCCCTTTATTTCAAAACAAATAGTTATATAGAATTGAAAAAACACTTTGTTCAGCGCTTGTATAATGTTATATGTGTTGTTGCAGATGTGCTTATTTAACTTTTTCACCATCTGCTTGACAATATTAGCAAATGCTATTTTTTATTGCGGTGTTGGTGAGGGCGGGGTCGGATCCGGCGACAAAAGCCGTTGTAAGCGTTCTGGCCCCATCTGCAGACACACCAGTTGTTTAAGCAGACGGCGCCTCTGTCAGCTGGACACATGTTATTGATGCAGACGCCACCAGCGGCACCGTCTGGAAAATGTTGTAATAGTGTAGGTTTATTTCGAACACATACCATTTTGCTGGCCGTCTGTTGGAAAGTTTTACATATATTTAAAGAAATATTCTATGTCATGATAGTGTGCCCTTTCGCGGTTCAAGCTAATTATAATCAAATTTTGCTCAAGTCTTCACTTTTATAAAATTATTAGGTCCAGATGGGTGAAGTGTTCAACTAATCAAAGATATGTTTTACACAAAATATAAAGTAATGGTGCATTACTTGCTCTGCATATCCCCCCAATTCTGCTGAAGCCAGTTCTGCACACGCATATCTTATTGTTGCATTGAGTGTTGACGTCATTTGGGCAGGCGTTGTTCACGCACACTCCATCGAACCGTCCGTCTTAAAGGTTAACAAAGTATTGTTTTAAACACTTGTAAACGTAAAAACGATATGTTTAATACTCATTTATCCGATAAACTCAATTAATAGAAATGTTTCTTAGAAATCAAACAAAACTATACGCATAAACAGTTATTGTAACATTTATAAAATACAGTGCCCCAACCTAAAGATCTTGTACCACCGTTTAAATAATGATGGTGTTAGTTTTCATCTTTTTTTTAATATTTGGCATCAATATTGATCTTTGCATATTATATAAACGTATATGTCATACTATAACTAACCTTGAACGCACATTCCGGCGACACTTGTGAAGCCAGATCGACATTGGCATAATGAGAGCACGCATTGGGCGTTGATGTCCAAGGAACATTTGTCGCCGGCTTCACATTCGGCTCCGACCGAGCCAACTACAACAATTTAACCATACGAGGAAACCTATCACAAAATAGCCTTTAAATCGGTAAACGTTTTAACATATGATTGACGATTATAATTGTATAACCAACACATTTTATAACTGTTATATTGAAGGAAGCCAAACCATTACAACACTAGTTGGCATGATCTCGAAACATATTTTTAGTTTCCCGCGCTCTCTTTCAAGAAAAAGGACAAATGAGCGAAATATAGAGGTTATGAAAACACGATGCAAAATAACTTGGAATTGTATTATCACATTTTCGACCAGTAAAATTACATCAAAGAAAAGACGACACAACAAAGTAAAGCTATTTTAAAGGCGGCTGAATTCAACGCAAGATTGCATCTTTATTTTGTTCTCGTGCGAGGAATTTTGAATAATTTGTTAATAAAACGATTATGTCCCAAATGGAAAGTTATCAACGAGATACGACTGTGGGATTAACAAAAGATAAAAATAGTGCATTACTTGCTCTGCAAATCCCCCCGATTCTGCTGTAGCCAATTCTGCACACGCATATCTTATTGTTGCATTGCGCGTTGACGTCATATGGGCAGGCGTTGTTCACACACACTCCACCGACCCTACCGTCTAAAAGGTGTACATTATATTTGATTAACCACTTCTCAACGTAAAAACGGTATTCTTACACTCGTTTGTCCTGTTAAAATGCAATAAATCGAAATGTTTCGTAGAAATCAAATAAAACTTCATGCATAGACAGTTATTGTTACATTTATGAAAAACAGTGCCATAACATGAAGATCTCGTATCACCGTTTAAATAATGATGGTGCTGGTCTTTCATCTTGTTTTTATATTTGACATCAATATTGATCTTTACACTATAACTCACCTTGTAGGCACATTCCGGCGACACTTGTGAAGCCAGATCGACATTGGCATAATGAGAGCACGCATTGGGCGTTGATGTCCAAGGAACATTTGTCGCCGGTTTCACATTCGGCTCCGACCGAGCCAACTACAACAATTTAACCATACGAGGAAACCTATCACAAAATAGCCTTTAAATCGGTAAACGTTTTAACATATGATTGACGATTATAATTGTTTAAGCAAGACATTTTATACTGCAAGACACTGGTATATTGAATGAAACCAGAACATTACGAGATAAGTTGGCATGATATCGCATCAGAATTTCGATTTCCCGCGCTATCTTCTGTAAAAAGGGCAAATGAGCGAAATTTCGAGGTTATGAAAACACGATGCAATATCCTAAGAATCTTATGACCAAACTCAACATAATTAGATAAGAACTTGCTTGACAGGCGGCGTCATGTCAATTACGTGCGATCTCAAAATTATCCAATTTTCGACCACTAAAATTACATCAGAGAAAAGACGACATAACGAAGTACAGCTATTTGCATGGCGACTGAATTTAATTTTTAATATCGCATTTAAATTATGCAAGATTTTATCTTTATTTCATTCTCGTGCGAGGAATGTTGAATAATATGTTGATTAAATCACCATGTCCCATATGGGCAAGTATTCAACGAGATACGAGTGCATGATATACACAAACGAGTAAGAAATTGACCATTACTTGCTCTGCAAATCCCCCCAATTCTGCTGTAGCCAGTTCTGCACACGCACATCTTGTTGTTGCATTGAGCGTTGACGTCATTTGGGCAGGTGTCGCCCACACAAACTCCACCGTCTTTACCGTCTGAAAGATTTTTACATTGTTTTTTTTCCTATTTCCCCACATGAAACAAGTATTCTTAATACCCATGTACCTTAGCAAAAATGCATCTTAACGTTATGTTTCGTAGAAATTTACTAAAATATAATTGTATACGTAGTGATGGTTTTGAAAAGCTTGTTTTGCTTTATAACTGGTGAAAAATCCGCGCAACTCTTTCGACACACCTTTTCATAATTATTACAAAGTGTTGGTTTTGTGTTGCGGCTTTGACCATTCAACTGTGAACAAGGCCATTGCATCACACTTCACACGCCGTATAATAAAGAAGTTCTTACATAGTTTAAGATTTGAAAAGCGGCGCTCACAATACAACTGTAGAAAAGATGAGTGAATCACGCTTGATTCACCGTCATAAATAAGTGATCACGTGGTGTAGCATTTGAAAATCGACTTTTGACCATACAATTGTTCACAAAGTCAATAAATAACACTCGACACAACATCATTAATAATCACATATGTAGACTTTGAAAAGCGGCTTTGACCATACAACAAAAGACAGGCGCTTTGAATTACATCCGACACCGTATTTATCAATATTATAATAATTATGGTATTGTTTTAGAAGCGGCTTTGACAATACAACTCTAGGTCTGTGCATTCCCCCAAAAACGCAGCATCATTATCAATTATACCATAGTGATGACTTTGAAATAGAGGATACTAAATTCTCTGCTGATATTTTTTTTCTTCATACGCCCTATGTTTGAGTAATGAAACGTTTTGTTTGAATAGGAAGTTGTACCATTTTGAATATAAATATTGTAAATTGTCAGTTGCATCTGCATGAGAAAACTCCTATGAACATAACGTTAACAATATAGGACCAGTTATATATACCACATATTTGAAACATATCGGATCCTTAAGACAACGTTTTACAACGAAAAATTGCAAAAAAATGTCAATAATTTATTAAACTAATGCAAAGCTTCACTACTGGTGATTATAAAATTGTGTTTTAGTGTATAAGATTGAATGTACACGTACACATCACAAAGGATTGATCATACAATCGTTTATACTAGAACATGATATTCATTATAATGGTCTTAGAAGCCAAAAACATAAACCTTCTGAATACTGACCTCGAACACAGCGGGACCCCACTTTAGCAAATCCAGCACGGCACATGCACATGCCATCCATGCATATCGCATTAGGATCATCCGGACAGGAGCTGAGCTCGGCACAGGGTCCAAACACAGCACCGGCTGACGGGTAGAACAATAATTGTATATCCAAATATTCATTTCTTTGATAAATGTACGTTATAAAGATTTTCCTGTAGAATTGTATCTCAAAGTATTTTTAAATGATGCGTTCGTATATTCAGAAAAGTGGAAAAAAACGCATGTATTAGAAGTTTTAATGTACACGTTAAAGCTCACCTGAGCACAACGTACTCATGGTGAGCTTTTGTAATCGCCTTTTGTCCATCGTCCGTCGTCCGTTGTGCGGCGTCAACATTTGCCTTGTTAACACTCTAGAGGCCACATTGATTGTCCAATCTTCATGAAAATTGGTCTAAAGACTGGTCTCAATGATATCTTGGATGAGTTCGAAAATGGTTATGTTTGCGTGAAAAAGCATGGCTGCCAAGGGGCGAGGCATTTTTCATTAAAGGGCTAAATATGGCTATAGTTAAATCTTGTTAAAACTCTAGAGGCCATATTTATTGTCCGATCTTCATGAAACTTGGTGAAAGAGGATTCATCTCAATAATATCTTGATCGAGTTCAAAAATGATGCCGGTTGGTTGAAAAATATGGTCGCCAGCGGCGCGGCAGTTTTCCTTATATGGCTTTAGTAAAACCTTGTTAACACTCTAGAGGCCACATTTATATTCCCATCTTCATGAAACTTGGTCAGAAGATTTTCCCAATGATATGTTGGATGAGTTCGAAAATGGCTACGTTTGCTTGGCAAACATGGCTGCCAAGGGACAGGGCATTTTTCCTTATATGGCTATATATGGCTATAGTAAAATGTTAACACTCTAGAGGCCACATTTATAGTCCGATCTTCATGAAACTCGGTAAGAAGATTCATCCAAATAATATCTTGGACGAGAACAACAATGATGCCCGTTGATTAACAAAACATGGCCGCCACGGGGGCGGGGCATTTTTCCTTATATGGCTTTAGTTAAACCTTGTTAAGACTCTAGAGGTCACATTTATTTCCCGATCTTCTTGAACCTTGGTCAGAAGATTTGTCCCAATGATATCTTGGATGAGTTCAACATGGTTTGGGTTGCTTTAAAACCATGGCCATTAGGGGCGGGTCATTTTTCCTAATATGGCTATATATGGCTTTAGTAAAACCTTGTTAACATTCTAGAGGCCACATTTATTATCCAATCTTCATGTACTTTGGTCAGAAGATTGGTCTCAATGATATCTTGGATGAGTTCGAAAAATGGTTACATTTGCTTGAAAAACATCGCTGCCAATGTTTAGAAATAGGATATAGGGTTCCCACCTTAAATACATGTATCTACATACCCTTTTATCCCATATAAACACGCATTAAGGTACATAGGGATACACAATATATTATTATTATATATATACGTCATTATTTTACGTCTTTTACAAGAAAATACTTTGCGAAATTAATTGCGATGTATTTACGATTTCAATTTAAAACGTGATTGTGATTTTTTATTTAAGACCTTATTGTGAAATTTGATTGCATTACCTCCCCTAGCCCCCCCCCCCCACCCCCCACCCCCTACATAGTAATTTAAGGTTCTTAGAACAGAACGCGGGGTTGTATACAAACCCAGTTTTTTATATTGACCCCGTAAGTATAGTCTTAAAACTACCAAGACCGCGTAACTGGCACTATGTTATAATACGATACATTTGAACAAACAATAGTTTATTAGCCGTGTATAAGCAACGTTGATTTAAACATGTTATGTATTTGGAGACAAATTTGATTTATATGATCCAAGCATCTTTTAAAAAGCTTCTCTATGTCATTCGACATATAAAAACGCGCACATTTTATGATTATGTATCGCATAGAACACGATTAAAAAAGACAACGGCTTCATAAATTATACAGATGAATAGTTTATTAAGACACAAACAACAACATGTAACCAGTCACTACGTAATGAATCAGATGACAGTGTGTGTCTTGCTCAGAAGACTTTTGAGATTTAGAGTTCGATGCCCGTTTGCCTTGAATTCCTACGTATGCGTTTGATTACTGCCAAGTATTTCAATTGAACCTTCAGTCGGTTAAAATGTGCAACAAATAAAGGGTTGAATGTTAGATACAACATCACATTTCTGAAAAAGTATGCATATACAAA
>NC_068358.1:21688487-21707558 GCF_020536995.1 Dreissena polymorpha | reverse complement strand
CCTTGGTTTTGTTACGTGCTCAGTGAATAGCACGGATACACGCGAGAATTACCTGGGTTTCATACCAGTACATCTCTAGTTGGGTGGGAAACACTTGAAGCATTATTACAATTTCCAGTGCCCCGGCTGGTTACCACTCGACCATCGCACCACCCACTTGTTAACACCCGATGTTAATTTAAGGACAACTGAGTATACTAAGATATGATCATTAATTTTACTTATTGAACATAAATTTTCATAATACAGTACATCTAAAGACTCCCCCTACCACAATATATAGAAGCCCCAAAGCCTCTGTCAGGGAAGTATTTCATCTGCGTCTGCACAAACTCAGTGGCATAAGAGTCCCTGGGAAGATAATCATAGAGGTCGAAGTCCTGTCGCAGCTTTGTGAAGCTCCAGGTATTGATTGAAGCCAGCACCACTGTGGTTATGGCAACAGCTACCTGGGAAAATAAGAGTAGGTAACAGAATACACTAGAGCTTGTCTCTGTAGTGAGGAATATCTCCTAGGGCCCCATATAATAACATGTAGCAAATGTTAAACAATAACAATTATAAATATTCTATGTTGAAAATGTGGAATAACTTTAAATGTTTAACATTATATAATTTCATGTTATCAGAAATTTTTTATGCAAGTTTGAATGCTGAAAAAGGTTGCCATGGCATAATGGATATGCTGTCCGCCTAGTGACTGGGAGGTAACAGGTTCAATCCCCACTGTGGGAGCATTCTTTAGATTTCCCCCATAGACACCAAGTACTGGTTCTAGTCTCAGAAAATCAACTCGAGAGCATTTAAAATAAGACGAAGGCTTTCTATGCAATCGAGCTATAATAAAAGGTTTTAAACTAATGCATCAAATGGAAAAGTCTAGGGGTCTTGTTAAACAATTTGGTTTCAACAGACAGACTGAGAGCAATCCACTACATTTCCCCTCCTCCATGACTACATTGCTTCAGTTAAAATAAAGAAGGCCTTATCAACAGGTGTTGCATATGCCCATGACACATAGGAATTATAAAAAAACACGATGTCAGTTTCTAAAAACAATATATGCCCTGAACAAATATGTTTCAGCAACGGACCAGCTGTTTGTGCCTGAGACACTGTTTCATAATGATTTTATTGACACCCAAATACAAGCGTTTTGTTATCGCCACATCACACTTTCAACAGACTCATTCAACTTACATTTACATTTAGGTAAATCACAAATACGTTGTAGATAAATGTTTTATTAACCACACCCATAACTTCTGAAGCTCAAATTTTACTTAGATGATTATGAAGAGTACTTATTCAAGGAGACTTGATCACTTACTTTGCAATATTTCTTCATAAGTGTTGGTGAATACACATCTTTCAGAAAGGTTCCAATCAGGTCTTTCTGACTACATGCATTTGGCACATACTGTTTATGCTTATAACAAAAACAAACAGAATTTCTTGTATCAGAAATACGTCTCTCGTCTAACGTCAAAACAGCTACAAAAAATGTTGCAACTAGAAGGTAGAGGGCGAGTATTCCCAAGGCTGCATAGGCACAAAAAGCACTGAGAGCTGGAATTACCTGAAACATAAATAACAGTCATAATTATATAAGTGTTACAAAAATAAGCCATCTAAGCTGTGTATTCAAGACGTTAAACCAGTAAATGTGGTCTGAACAAGGGCTGCGTTTGTGAAACACAATGCCCCCTACTGCGCTTTATAGTCCTACAGCAGCTATTTGAGAGAAAACAAGGTCCGTAACTTAGCAAAAAATCAATGGATAAAAAAAAAACTCACACTTCATTTGTAAGTCATGTTAGACTCAAATACCAAAAATCAAATCAATACCTGAAACGGTTACATAAAAACCTTCGGAAAAGTTTATAATAGAGATAAGTTCATGGCTCATAACTTAGCAAAAAATCAATGGACCTGAAGGTATTTCACATTTTAGCTGAAGGTCATGTAGATAGACACACATACCAAATATCAGCTCAATATCTGAAAGCGTTGTGTAAAAAACATCTGGAAAATGTTTAGTCCAGAGAAATTTCCATAGGCCATAACTTCGCCAATATCAATGGAGCAGAACAAATATCACACTAAACCTGTAAATTATGTAGGTTGATTCTCATTCCAAAAATCAGCTGATTTAAAAGTGTTGCTTAAAAAAGATTGAAAGTGTTGTGTAAAAAAACTCCAGGAAACGGTTATAACAGCAAAAATGTTGAAGTCCACGGCCCATTAACTGCACCAAAAATAAATGGATGGGAAACAATTTCACACTTCATCTGTAGGTTATGTAGGTAGACTCACATATGAAAAATCAGCTCTATATCTGGAAGTGTTGCATAAAAAAACTCCGGAAGCGGTTTTATAGAAACATTTCAAACTCCAATGCCCATAACTTCTCCAAAAATCAATGGACCGGAATGAATTTCACACTTCATCCGAAAGTCATATAGGTAGACTCACATATCAAATATCAGCTCAATATCTGCAAGCGTTGCCTACAACACCTCCAGAAAACAGTTATTGTATTGAGTCCAAGGCCCATAACTTCCCCAAAAATCAATGGACCAGAATTAATTTCACACTTCATCTGTGAACTTACTGTAGATCCACCAATACCAAAGGCCACAATATCTGTGATGGAGGTGACAGTGATAGAGACGCCTGCATGCTTCAAGGTGAGAGCCATCTTTCTGTCCAGTGGAAGAACCCTCTCTGTGTCACTGAGGTTGTTCCATGCACTCACTATCACAAACATGTCATCTACACCTATACCTGCAATAAAAAGTCATCTGCATCTATACCTGCAATAATTAACATAAACATGCCATCTACACCTATAGCTACACTACATATCTCGAACATCTCAAATATGCCTGTATCTGCAATACCTGCAGTATATATATATATAAATAAATAAATAAATATATATATATATATATATATATATATATATATATATATATATATATATATATATATATATATATATATATATATATATATATATATATACATGTACATTTCAGTTATTGTTATTACTATAGTGACCTAAAGTTTTATGCTATGCAAATAGCATAACCAGTTTCATCAACCTAGTTGAAGTGCTTTTTGAGTGATTGGGATTTTAGTTTTTACTGTTTTCTATACCCCAACAATTCATAATTACCTGCATATTCCAAATTAAATTTTCCAGTTAAATTAATCAAAAGTTATTAAGCAGATTTTTTTGCTTTATTTACTAAACGTGATCTTGACCCCTGCCTTCCCATAATAACAAGGTATTACTGTTGTGAAGCTACATTTCAATTAGTCAATTCATTAAGGCCTGGTCACACTGAGGTAACGGAGCGAGTCCCTTCCTGTCCATTCTTATCCGTTTAATGTTTGTTTCATATCCGTTGAATCCGCTCCTTGTTCGGCGATGTCCGGTGACATCTGTTCCGTCCGTTGGAAAGTTTTGAGCATGTTCAAAATTTTCCACTGGATAAAACGGACAGAGACCTCCGTTTGATGTGCGGTCTACATACATTAGTTTACTGTTTGTTCAGAACTCGTGCGTTACACCTCCTGTACGTATCTGGTTTATGTCCGTTAATGTCCGGTTGTCCTGGTCCACTACCGGACTAATACCAGACTTGCAACGGATAATCTGCACCGTTCCGGACACCTAACGCATGTTCAACAGATAATAACACCGAGGTAGTTGTAGAGAAACAGACATAAAATAATTTTATCCATTCATGTCCGTTCTTATCCGTTCAATGTCCGTTTCATATCAGGTGAATCTGCTCCTTCTTCGGCGATGTTGTGATAACGTTTTGTCCAGTACTAATGCGTTACACTGCCGTTTTATCAGGTAGAAGTCCGTTACTCGCACTGTAATATCTGTTAGCCGACCGTTAATTATCCAGTACATATCCGTTTAACGAACATTTTTTTCCCGTTACATCACCGGTATGTGTGCGGTCATTGTGTGTTTCCTACGCTTCACACACCGATTGCGAGAGTCTTGAGCGGCAGAGCAGGTAAATTTTATCACCGAATAACCAAAATCTGCATATTTTGTCCGTTTTCTCTCCGTTACATATTCGTTATTCGGTCTGACCTGGCCTTTATCGAGAAATTACATGGAATCCAATTTGCTATTATTAGTAACTTTGACCTTGACCTCATCCATCCCTGACGCAGTGTCAAGGGGGTCTTTTGTCTTGGTACAAATATCAACGTATACAGTTTGATGGAAATATCTGAGCTTGATGGGCTGTAACTTGTCTATTTAGCTTATATGTAAAATTTCAAAGTGTAAATGAACCCCTTAATTGTTAAAATATTCAAACTAGAGTTGCAAAACTTGGCTTATGGGGTAATTTTAATATGGAGAAAAAATGTAAGACGTTTAAACGATATCCTCCAAGGCATTCCGGAGGGACTAGCTAACCAAAAAATTTAAATCTGTCTATTTTGCATATGCCCAAACTTCTCCTGATTTTAACAACACCATAAATTTTGACAAATTTCAAACTACAATTTTCAAACTTGGCCTATCAGGTCATTTTAATGTGGGACATGAATATTAGATGTTTCAATGAAAACCTTTAAGCCACTCCTAAGACTAAAGCTTACTGAAAAATTTTAAACTGCAAATATAGTGTATAACGCACACATGTAAGTAAAAAATGGCTTCTCATTTTCACAAACGTCAAAATAGAGTTACCAAACATGGCCTAAAGAGTTTTTTTAATATGGAGTATACATGTTAAATTAAATTAAACCTCGAACCTGCCTATAAAATGTATACATAACTTTCAGAGTTTAATTGCCCGAATTTTTCACAAATTTAAATCTTGTGTGACCAAACTTGGCCTTTGGGGTCAATTTAATATGGGGTAACTTTCTTTGATATTCCTCAAACCATAAACGAGAAATAAGCTTACAAAAAACTTAAACCCAAACGCATGCCAGGGACAGTTAAATTTTTCAATAATCCTAAAACAGTTCAGCAATTTTTTTTGCTTTGTTTGAAATCTAAAGTGAACAATAAAGTTATGATAACCAATCTTAATATCCTATTCTTATACATTTATAAATAGAAAAAAAGGTCACCTAGTAACAAGAACGGCATTAGGTTGTGTATTGGTCCAAACAGGAACCCAAGTGCCATGGCAAGTCCGTAAGAGAACACAATGGCCAGTCCAATGCTGAATATGCCAGCCAGGGATACGTAAAGCTGACAAACAAAAATGATTACAAAACAGTATAATTTCGATGCAATTGGATTATGAATGCACAAATCACGATTGTTATGAAGTCAATTAGTTTATGTTTAACAAGAGATGTAGTCATCAGAAACACACCGCCTCCTACTACGCTGCTTTGAAAAAATAAAATAAATATATATTTATTTTTTTGACCTTTGACCTTGAAGGATGACCTTGACCTTGAACTTCCACCACTCAAAATGTGCAGCTTCATGGGATACACGTCCATGCCAAATATCAAGTTGCTATCTTCAATATTGCAAAAGTTATGGCCAAGGTTAAAGTGTTTTTTTCGGACGGACAGACAGACTGACATACTGACGGACAGTTCAACTGCTATATGCCACCCTACCGGGGGCATAAAAACAAACTATGCCATTATGCACTACACATTACATCAGTTGGGTATATTTTTTTGTAAACAAGTAATGAAAGATCATTGACTTTATATAAACAATATATGTGTTTGTTAGAAACACTATGTCCCCTTTTGCGCCACTTTGAAGCTATATATTTCACCTTTGACATTGAAGGATGACCTTGACCTTTCACCACTCAAAATGTGCAGCTCCATGAGATACACATGCATGCCAAATATCAAGTTGCTATTTTCAATATTGCAAAATTTATTGCAAATGTTAAAGTTGGCGCAAACAAACAAACAAACACACAAACAAACCAACAGACAGGGCAAAAACAATATGTCCCCCACTGTAGTGGTGGGGGACATAAAAAGATGATTACAAATTTACAACTGCATTTTAAAACACCTCATTGTCAACAAAATTCCTTATTATTGAATAGCAGAACATCCATACATTGCAGTTCAAATACTGTGAAACCATTATAATTGGTCAGACATTAATTTTCGTCTTTTTCGTCCTTCGACCGATGGACGAATTCAAGATCCTAACGAACAATCATGTCCCATATTTGAAACAAATAAGACTGAATTACCGTACGCATGAGGCATTTAAATCCAGCGTAATCCACGCATATACACAGGGCTCGAAATTAACACTCGCAAAATGCGAGAAAAAAAAATTGCAAGGTAAGTTAAGCCACTAGTATTTTTTACAAGTAAAGAAATAGTGAAAAAAAAACGAGTTATATTGCTAAATGCGTTCGACGGTGTGAACTCTAAACCGTAGGTCAATTTTTTTAACGTCCGAATACCCATATGCGGAAGCGCGCACCTTGTTTGTAGACTGGTATACTTATAGTACAGATACCCGGATGACATTGATACAAAGAACATGAAACAGTCGACTATTCACACTCAAGTTAAATTCGGTTTTAACACAAAGGGGTTTACATTATACAGTGTACTGACAACTGACATTTCCTGTAAAACGCGAATGCAATAAGGCTGTATCGAATGCATCGACTTCGTTAAGGTATAATAGTGTTGATTAGCACTAATTGTTAACAACTTTATTACCCATTGTGTGTATTGTGTTTTTCAGGGGTGTTGCAGAATATACAGCCAACACGCGTCAATCCGGATTAAAGACAATACTTTTAAACGCAATTAAAATATGACGATGTGTGATCAACGCGTGACTGAAATATATTCTGCGCTTTTATTACAAATTAATAAAGAACATATTGATTTGTGTTTGGTTGTCCGTGATTGTAATGGAAAAAGACTAATTGGCAATTGGCTTCGCTGTTTAAAACACTCGTTAACGGTTATTCAGTCCCACTTATCCGCTAATCATAACAAAGAACGTGTCAATGACATAAAATAATAAGGGACAGTTACTATCACCTGAAATAACAGACTTGTTAATTGGCATATATGCCAAACAAGTCCCACCTCCTGCAAGTGACTACCAAGTGTCACCCCTCTTTCCCCAGCACGATTTTTTCGCAACCGCGTATTACATGTATTACAAACATTACAAACAAATCGGACACTTTTTTTTTTCAAAACCAGAAATGGACAAATTTAAGTGCTGACAAAATAGTCATTTTTTTAAAAAGGATGCTGACGAAAATAAATGGTTTCACAGTACTAAGGCTTATTTTGTAAAGAGTATGTTGCTACATAAATGCACCAATTAACCTAATAACTAAAATCATTATTATAATGATTTGTGTTCAGGGTGTTAAAGGGACTGTCAACCGCGATTGTCAAAAAAAGAAAAGTTTTAAAATACCGATTTTTTTTTACAATTATTAGTTTATTTTGATTAAAATATCACGACTAGTATATTACATTACTTGAAAAAAGTTAATATTTTCAGTATATTAGGTAATAAAACTTCACTATGTGAAATCTAAAGTACATCGCGAAAATAGGTGACATAACGATATACACACTATAAATAACGCAAGTAAATTGATAATTTTATATATAAACAAGGGCTGTTTGTAAAACATGCATGCCCCCCATATGGGCTCTCAGTTGTAGTGACAGCCATTTTGTAAATATGTTTTTTGTCACTGTGACCTTCACCTTTGACCTAGTGACCTGAAAATCAATAGGGGTCATCTGCCAGTCATGATCAATGTACCTATGAAGTTTCATGATCCTAGGCATAAGCGTTCTTGAGTTATCATCCGAAAACCATTTTACTTTTTCGGGTCACCGTGACCTTGACCTTTGACCTAGTGACCTCAAAATCAATAGGGGTCATCTGCCAGTCATGATCAATCTACCTATCAAGTTTCATGATCCTAGGCATAAGCGTTCTTGAGTCATCATCCGGAAACCATTTTACTATTTCGGGTCACCGTGACCTTGACCGTTGACCTTGTGACCTGAAAATCAATAGGGGTCATCTGCGAGTCATGAGCAATCTACCTATCAAGTTTCATGATCCTAGGCATAAGCGTTCTTGAGTTATTATCCGGAAACCATTTTAATATTTCGGGTCACCGTGACCTTGACCTTTGACCTAGTGACCTCAAAATCATTAGGGTTCATCTGCGAGTCATGGTCAATTTTCCTATCAAGTTTCATGATCCTAGGCATAAGCGTTCTTGAGTTATCATCCGGAAACCATTTTACTATTTCGGGTCACCGTGACCTTGACCTTTGACCTAGTGACCTGAAAATCAATAGGGGTCATCTGCGAGTCATGATCAATCTACCTATGAAGTTTCATGATCCTAGGCATAAGCGTTCTTGAATTATCATCCGGAAACCATTTTACTATTTCGGGTCACAGTGACCTTGACCTTTGACCTAGTGACCTCAAAATCAATAGGGGTCATCTGCAAGTCATGATCAATGTACCTATGAAGTTTCATGATCCTAGGCCTAAGCGTTCTTGAGTTATCATCCGGAAACCACCTGGTGGACGGACCGACCGACAGACAGACCGACCGACCGACCGACATGTGCAAAGCAATATACCCCCTCTTCTTCGAAGGGGGGCATAAAAATATACAATTCACTACGCATGCACAATTTGCCAGCCTGGGTTTATCACATGACGATGATGATCAATCTACTTGCGCTATTTATAGTTAACTAGTAGTTACCTGGTAGACATACCCAGTTTAATTTATTACCGAATATACTGAAAATATAAAAACTTAAAAACTTTTTTCAAGTAATGTTATATACCAGTCGTGATATTTTAATCAATATAGACTAATAATTGTAAAAACATACGGCATTTTAGACCTTTTCTTTTTTTGTCAATCGCGGTTGACAGTCCCTTTAATGTGTCAGTGGCATACAGACAGACAGCTCCATTTCGTTGGAAACTTCAAAAGCATATTCCTTCCAAAACTTTCTAAAACTTTGTCAAATAACCTTCAAGGAATTAGATTACAAAATCTTGTAGGACTTTGTAATAAAACCTAGGAATTTGTTACAAAGCCTTCTAGGCCTTTATCACGTGTCCTTCTATGACTTTGTCAAAAAACTATCTTGCAATTTGTAACAAATCCTTCTAGAAATATGTCACCAAATCTTCTGGTAATTTATCATAAACAATCCAGGAATTTGTCACAAAAACTTCAAAGCCTTTGTTAAAAAATGTAGGAATATGTCAATAAATCTTTAAGAAGTCACAGAACCTTTTAAGAAATTGTCAAAAAAACTTCTAGGACTTTGTAACAAAATCTTCATGGAAAATGGCAAAAAACCTTCTAGACTACCTTGTTCTCCACCAGGTTAAAGCGCCCAAGCACCAAAATAATGAAGATAAAGACAATAATGAAGCCCAGTGTAAGAAGGGTTGTGTCTGCATTCACTGCTCCATAGCCTTCGTCATCGAAACTGAAGATTATTCATTTGTCAATAAATAGTAAAAATGCAACAAATTGTGTATGACAAATTAGGTCAACAATAAGAGCTGTCAATGTTCAAGATATCTAACATGTTGTATACCAACAAATGTGTTAAAGCAAGAGGGCCATGATGGCCCTTAATCTCTCACCTGACTAACCAAATACAATCCCAACCCAGATTTCATCAAGATAAACATTCTGACCAAATTTCATAAAGATTAGATGAAAACTGTGACCTCTATTGTCTACACAAGTTTTTTCTATAATTTGACCTAGTGACATTGTTTTTTACCCCAGATGACCCAAATACAATCCCAACCCAGATTTCATCAAGATAAACATTCTGATCAAATTTTATAAAGATTGTATGAAAATTGTGACCTCTATTGTCTACACAAGGTTTTTCTATTATTTGACCTGGTGACCTAGTTTTTGACCCCAGATGACCCAAATACAATCCCAACCCAGATTTCATCAAGATAAACATTCTGACCAAATTTCATAAAGATTGGATGAAAACTGTGACCTCTATTGTCTATACAAGGTTTTTCTATTATTTGACCTAGTAACCTAGTGTTTGACCTAGTGACCTAGTTTTTGACCCCAGATGACCCAAATACAATCCCAACCAAGATTTCATCAAGATAAACATTCTGACCAAATTTCATAAAGATTGGTAAAAAACTGTGACCTCTACTGTCTACACAAACAAATTGTTTACGGTTTTTCTATTATTTGACCTAGTGAAATAGTTTTTGACCTCAGATGACCCAAATACTATACCAACCCAGATTTCATCAAGATAAACATTCTGACCAAATTTCATAAAGATTGCATGAAACTGCTACCTCTATTGTCTACACATGGTTTTTCTATTATTTGACCTAGTTTTTGACCTAGTGACCTAGTTTTTGACCCCAGATGACCCAAATACAATCCCAACCCAGATTTTATCAAGATAAACATTCTGACAAAATTTCATAAAGATTGGATGAAAACGGTGACCTCTACTGTCTACACAAGGTTTTTCTTTTATTTGACCTAGTTTTTTACCTAGTGACCTAGTTTTTGACCCCAGATGACCCACATACAATCCCAACCCAGATTTTATCAAGATAAACATTCTGACCAAATTTCATAAAGATTGGATGAAAACTGTGACCTCTACTGTCTACACAAGGTTTTTCTTTCATTTGACCTAGTTTTTTATCTAGTGACCTAGTTTTTGACCCCAGATGAACCAAATACAATCCCAACCCAGTTTTCATCAAGATAAACATTCTGACCAAATTTCATAAAGATTGGATGAAAACTGCGACCTCTATTGTCTACAAAAGGTTTAACTATTATTTGACCTATTATGTGACCTAGTTTTTGACCTAGTGACCTAGCTTTTGATCCCAGATGACCCAAATACAATCCCAACCCAGATTTCATCAAGATAAACATTCTGATCAAATTTCATAAAGATTGGATGAAAACTGTGCCCTCTGCTGTCTACACAAACAAATTGTTGACGGACGCACACACGCACCCACAACAGAAGCCGGACATCACACGGTCACATACGCTCACCATGTCACTCCGTGACAGGTGAGCTAAAAACAGGAGATAAAATCATCACACATGACAATGTTTAATCACAAGAAGATATGTTCATCATGTTTTTATGTACCTGTTAAGCTTAAAAAATTAAAAAGAAGCGTGGTTCTCAAAAAAAACACATACTCTAAAAAGAAAAATATTTTACTCAAGGCACATAACTTGAACTTATAGAAGACCACTATACGATCTTACAAAGACAAGTATGTTTGGGTCTGTCATTTTATAACGTTATTTAACCATGTGACCACCAGGGCTTCTCATGTTATGACCCTGGGTCATGATTTAAAATTGTTCCCTAAGTGGATCACAATCTTATTTTACATACCAATATACAAAGCATTTGCATGTGGTTTCAAGGGGAAGGCCTTCTAAGTTATTTTGAAATATAAACTATGTGACCCCTTTGGCTTGCCAGTTTATACCCCAAGTCATGATATGAACAAGCTTTGAAGGTCCGAGTTATGGAACTCTGTCAGTGACCTCACTTAATGACCCAGAACACATGTGTGGAGCTTCAGTTGACTACCTGTAGAAAAAACATTGATATGGCGCTGTTACTGATTGTCATCAACTTATTCACACACAGATGCCAACATTTGGACGAGTACTATTACCCTTTACCACTTTGATACGTATTTTGACGCATGTGTAGTCTCTTAGAAAGTTATATTTAATTTAAGACCTTTCTTGCTAGATTCAAGTATGAAAGGCTTCATTTCCAACCCTAAGATACTGAAGAGCAGCAAACAGCATAAAACCTGAATAGACTGTGAGTTACTTGCAGGCTGTTCTGGTATTATGCTGTTTGCACATAGCCATTTTCACTTTGCTTCTGAGTGGGAAAGAGATAACTTACATTACTTGGTAAATAGTCAAGACAAAATCCACAACCCAGCTTACGTTCTTGTGGCGTAAATATATGATTTGTCAATGTAAGGTCTGCTAGTGGTTGCCATGGATATCATCTGTTTCTCCCAGTCTAGAGCTGACAATTCTTTCTGCAAAGAACAAAAAACCAATAAAAGTAATTCATGAATTAATGATATAAATTCCAACATATGTAACAGTGTAATCAACACATTAAGTATAAGCAAACCCATAAGTTTTTATTGAAAACGTTCCTTTCACTGGAAGCTATTTTGTTTGTAAGATAAATAGTTAATTGTGTTTATGTTTGCAAGGGCTAAGTAAAAATTACAAAATTTATAGAACTATGTGCTTCATGGAAGCTAGTGTACTTCCTAGATTTACTCCAGAGGCGTTGATCGCTATTGCTTGTAGAGTAACTATGCAATAAGAACTCGCCTACTTATTATTATATGACTGATTTTAAGGGGTTTATTTTATTTGGACAGTAAGATATTCAGCAGACCCTGCAAAGTTTGTTTTTCTCAAGAGTTTGTGGACAGGGGCTATAAGAACTGTTTTCTGGTGACATATAAATACAATTTTTCTCTATCAAACCATTACAAGCTGTATTTTATACCAAACTGTATTCTTAACTTTAGTTTACATACTGTTATACCGTATAACAAAGAAAACCAAAAATGAATTCCAAATTTCTACTTTTACTTTCATTTTCAGTTTCCTTAATAAATATCATATGCAATCAACAATAAAATATCCGTACCTGCATCTTATTCTGTAGTTAGTTTATAAAAATATGTTTCTTGTTTAATAATAATGTTAAATAATTTATTTTGACCTGATGTTAACTTTTCAAATCAATATTCCAAACTGAAACTTGTTTATTTTCAAAACCGCTATTTATACTTTTTCGGCCTTGCATCAATGACACGTGACGACCGTTTAAGTAAAAATATCTACCAATGAACGTAATATGAAATGGCGGATTTAATGAATGCGATGCAAGCGTTAACAACAATATTATACAAATACAATGACAAAAACGCAAGTTAAGCAATAGACATCGGTTGAAATATATAAATATGATGTTTATGCATATTGTGAATAACAAGTTATTTTAATAATAAGCTTTTTAATTTAATAATGAGCGTTTGTTTACGTTACGCTTTGTATAACGGAATGGGTGGGGTAATATAATTATTCTCTAACAAACCATTACAAGCTGTATTTTAAACCAAACTGTATTCTTAACTTTAGTTTACATACTTGTGGGTCCTTGTGTAGCACCCAGAGCATGGAGGCAGCAGACGCACCAATGATGTTACCATACCGATCTCTCCGTATACCACCCAGCTGTTGGCTGAAGCTCCATTCTGTGCCATACACGGGGCTGAAATAATACATTGTGAAACTGTTATAAACTCAAAATACAACACATTGAACCGCAAACATATTTGGGCCGTGCTCTGTGAAAAAAGAGGGTTTAATGCATGTGCAGTCTGCACAGGCTAATCAGGGACGACACTTTCTGGTTTTATAATATTTTTAATTTCAAGAAAGTCTCCTCTTAGCAAAAATCAAGTTTAGACGGAAAGTGTACAGACTGCACAGGCTAATCTGGGAAGACACTAAACGCACAAGCATTAAACCCTCTTTTCACAGAGCAAGGCTCATTTAAAAGTGACAATTGTTTCATTCAAATTCCTTTCACATGCACTTAAAAAGATGTGTTACAGACACTGGCTACCCAACTAAAATTAAGTTGACAAGGAAGGATCCATGCATGCGTATTATGTTCATATGTATAGGCATACAGCAAAGTGAAGAGCTTAATTCCCATTGCTTGGTGGAGGCATAACAACTAGCTAAGTATACTTTATACAGTTATGACAACTGATGAAAAAGATGTCTTCAAGGAGAAAAAAAAACAGGAATGAAACTGACCTGTATTTTACACCAGAGTTGACTGTGTGGAGGACATCATTCATGGTGAGCTTTCTAATGATGGTCCCATTTTTGTTCCACAGCTCCAAGATGCTCTGAACATTGCAGGACTGACCCACTCTGAATACAGGGCAAAAATATCTTAAGTTTCAAGTGAAAAAGTGGTAAGTAAACTTCACATACCAAATGATATTCTAGTCTGACCATCATGAAAGTAAGCGGACACAATCGTTGCAAGAAATACATAACAATTGTGGACTTAATAAACTTAATCACACATTTTCATAATTTTGAAATAAGTTATTAAATACATGTATATTTACTTAGTCAGCCACTTTACTTTTTTGGAGCATCATTTAAAGGAAGTCTCTATAATTAGTCTAGGTGGAATTTGTGGTCCGCAATAAGATGCCGATGGCACAGGCTTTACTAAGTTGATAGTTTATAAACATGAATAAAGCTGGATGTTCACAGAGTAGTGCTCAGGCCAGTTAGCTCACCAGTAAGTGTATCACTACTACATATTGATCATGAACCATGGATATTTGACATGACTCACTTCACACATAGGCCCTCCAGGTTGGTGTTACCTTCCACATACATCATACTGGACTTCAAGTACATATCATACATCTGAAAAACATTATTTACATAATTATACATGTAATGCAATCTTTGAGTGCTCAGTTCCATCCCCACTTACTGAAAGATTTCCAATATCTTTCCAGACACCAAGTAATGGTTTTACCCAAGAAACTGACTTCAAACACCTCAAACAGTCATAAGGTTTTCAATTGACTTGAAATCTTCTTTTTTTAACAAACCTTTATTAAAAGATTTCGATAGGTAATGTGACAGGTGCAAACTAACATAGAATTTGTACAGTTTGGTATTCAGATATCAGAATATCCATTGACATCCCAAGTTTAACACTTAATAACAGACTCGTATGTGAAATAAACCAATATGCTCATACACACTATGTTGTTGCTACAAGTAATAAACATTATAATTTTTTTTTTATTGCAATACGCTAACATCTTCTTTTTTTTAATAAAAACTAATACAAATGTAAACATGTAATTACAGTCACTTATATTTGAACCATAGCCTAGGGGCGAATTCTCCCCAGAAATGGCCTTTTTTACAAACCATAAATGGCTATTTCAAGTTGACTATCTGAAATAGTACATGAAACAAAATGTGCCATAAAGCAATCTATTTTATATAACAAGCTTTGGTTAAAAGATGTTTTATGAAAAAAAATCACAATTGGTTTCACAAAGCTGCAAAATTCGGTCTCTTTGATTTCATACTTGGATATGAAGGTCACATTCTAATGTTATACTGTTTAATACACATTGATAAAACATGGGTCCTTGTGTGTGTGTTTCAGAGTTTATTTACAGGTCCTACTGGCCTCTTCACGAGGTTACGGTAGCCCGACCTGCAACATGGGTCCTTTCTATTGCACCGCTTTAAAATAAAATTTCAATATATCATTTGACAGGTTTAGAAATTATCTCCCTTTTAAAGCTTATTACTTCCCTTGGATTGTATTTTTTTACTTTTGACCATGAAGGATGACTTTGACCTTGACCTTTCACCACTCAAAATGTGCAGCTTCATGAGATACACATGCATGCCAAATCTCAAGTTGCCATCTTCAATATTGCAAAAGTTATGGCCAATATTATAGTTTTCGTCCGAACTGACGGAGAGACAGACGGACAGACAGTTCAAATGCTATATGCCACCCTACCGGGGGCATAAAAATAAATTAATCTACAGTATTACAAGGTTTTGCCAACAGTTTTGACCTGGTCATAATTTGTACATTAAAGGCATCATAACACGGTCAGAGCTGTACCTCAGATGCCATAACATAATTATATTTGTGAAATAAGTTAAATGTAAATCTTTTAAGTTCAGCTCTAAGCATCAATAGCATAAAAGTCTCAAGTAAGTTTCCTTGGAAGAAATTCCTGATCTCTAGTTTATAAAAGTGGAAAGATGCGTCTAAACAGTCATAAGGATATTCTAGCATTAATTGTGCAGATACAATCTGGCATTTATCTGCCAATTATACTCTCTGAGATAACCCAAGTCCGGTTTGATCGATTTGTACCACTTATTACAATGTGTATCATTCATAACAAATCAATGGGATCTGATAAGGAAATCCTGATAGACAACTGATTTTGATAATCTAAGATAACTTTTTCCATTTCTAGAATAAACACAACTTGCGTGACTAACCTCAAAATCAAACAGAACCACAATATGTGTTAAGTTTAATTATTTGGTTTAGTTTTCACTTTTAAAAAGATCCTAATACCATGTAAGTTAAGAAATTGATCTAGGAATTAAAATGAGAAAATCAGCTCAAAGATGAGAAATTACATCCCTGCAATACCTACAGAGTTCAACACTGCTGGTGTCAAAATGTTGCTGGCAGTAATAATAACAGATGTGTAGCGGAACTGCTCCGGGAAATGATTCTCCATCCATGCCTTTTCTGGGAGAACCCTTGAGTTGACTGGTACCCAGAGTTTGGCGTCGTCGCTCGTTTGTTCGAATTTCAACAAACCCAATCCGCAGAGACCACAAACAAGCAGGCAGACAAGAATTACGAGATAGGGATGACGTGCCACATGCAAACCAATCCTGTAACAAACAAATGCAACTCAACAATTACACTAATGTGGATAGTTTTAAACATAAGGCTGGCCTTACAACTGACCTTGGCACCATAAGACCAACCAACCTACGCAAACCACAATACCAAACTATTTTTAACGGGAGCTATACAACTATACAAATAAGTTATAATCAACAAAAATTGAAAACCAATGAAATATAACTTTTCAACTTTGCTTCAACTTCATTGATTGCCTTATTGTACGTTTTGGACAATGATAACATGGTGTTTATCAGTAAAAACTTCAGGCAATTACAAAGGTTACATCATTAAATTCCTTATTAATATACAGGAATTCACATGTCTCTTTAAAGTATCTTGTTCACAGATCTTGGTATTTAAAAAAAGTTTCATATAACGAGTGAACTCTACTAATTTATTTTTAACTCTTTTAGTGCTGGAACCGAATTTTGAAGGCCTTTGCAAACAGTTTGTATCCAGATGAGACCCCACAGAACGTGGCGTCTCATCAGGATCCAAACTGTTTGCTATTCTGATAGTATTCTTTGAAAAAAAATCGAAGAAAATGCTAATTTCAGAAATTCAGCAGACGACATTTTTGCAGACGACAAATTTCCCAGCATGCAAAGGGTTACAATATATAGTTAGTGTAATATCAAGATAAAGCTTTTACTTTCCCAAGAATCAAACCAGGGTCATTGCGAGCAAAATTTGCCTACACAGGGATTTTGATAGGTGATTGCATGCCTTCAATTTACATGATTCTTAAAATATTTTGCTTTGTCATATTAAAGTGCTGCTTGTTTAAAAACACGTAATACTTTATTTTTAAATATTATTTGAAAGCCATCATTTTGCTTATTTGCTAATCACAAGTTCCTTTCAATAATTTTAAGTACATTTCTTCTTAACTTGTCATACATGTAAAATGGAGATTTAATTTAAGAGATCTTGACACATTTAATGTCTTTAATCTTAAAAATACAAAATATGTAAATGATTTCATGTACATTTTTTTTCAAATGTTACCTCAAAACATTTGGAATTTTCAAAGTTGTATTTCACCAAACAGAACTTTATACAAATCACCCTTGGGCTTGCAGCTTGCAAAGTCTTTTTTTTTAGTCTGAAGACAAATTACTTTAAAAAAAACAAATCTGTACAATCTAAAAAAATCAGATAACACATATATATAGTAACATCAAAAATGATATGAACACACACAATGAACTTACAAAGTCCATATATCTTGTATATGCATGTACATGTATCAAATGTTAGAGTAACTAAACCAGAAAACATAAGTACAGATTTGAAAGAGAAAATGTAATAATTGATATACATGAATAGTATAGTGATGAAGATCCACAATTAGAACACTAAACGATTCAATAGCCTTTCAAAGACTGGCAGACTTACTTATTGACTATTTTCCAACTTTTGGTCACTGATAGTTTCACAAAAGTAATAGAAAATATTGGACCCATAAAGTAGTCTCTCTTCAATTAAATGTTGGAACAATTCTTATTGAAAAGCATGCATCTAACCACTACATCAATTTGAATGAAAGTAGGTCAAAGCATTATAAACAAGAGGGCCTGAAAGGCCCAAAGTAGCTCACCTGAGATAACAAGATATTATTGGGACAAATCTTCTGACCAAGTTTCACGAAGATCGAAAAATAAATGTGGCCTCTAGAGTGTTAACAAAGTTTTACTATAGCCATATAAGGAAAAATGCCCCGCCCCCTGGCAGCCATGTTTTTCAACCAACCGGCATCATTTTTAAACTAGTCCAAGATATTATCGGGATGAATCTTCTGACCAAGTTTCGTGAAGATCAGACAGTAAATGTGGCCTCTTGATCGAGTGTTAACAAGATTTTACTATAGCCATATAAGGAAAAAAAAAACGCCCCTTGGAAGCCATGTTTTTCAAGCAAACATAATTATTTTCGAACTTATCCAATATATCATTGAGACCAATCTTCTGATCAAATTTCATGAAGATTGGACACTAAATGTGGCCTCTAGAGTGTTAACAAGGTTTTACTATAGCCATTTATAGCCATATAAGGAAAAATGCCCCGCCCCTTGCGGCCATGTTTTTAAAGCAACCAAAACCATTTTCGAACTCATCCAAGATATCATTGGGATAAATCTTCTGACCAAGTTTCATGATGATCGGAAAATATATGTGACCTCTAGAGTGTTAACAAGGTTTTACCCCCATGGTGGCCATGTTTTTCAACCAACCGGCATCATTTTTGAACTCGTCTTAAGATATTATTAGGATGAATCTTCTGACCAAGTTTCATGAAGAACGGACTATAAATGTGGCCTCTAGAGTGTTAACAAGATTTTACTATAGCCTAATATATATATAGCCATATAAGGAAAAATGCCTTGCCCCTTGGCGGCCATGTTTTTCATGCAAACGTAACCATTTTCGAACTCATCCAAGATATCATTAA